>NC_048421.1:24841783-24847628 GCF_013103735.1 Etheostoma cragini
GTCACTGTCTAGGCTCTGTTTCAGCACCATGAACAGGCCTCTGTGTTTTAGTGGAAAATGTTTTAGAACCATGGACAGTTTCTCTTGTATTTAAACACCATGCACAGCTCTCTCTGTGTTTTATCACCATATCAAAAATCTTAGCACCATTTCTTGTTCCCGCTGTGTTAAAGCACCATCGACAGGTCTCCCTGTGTTTTAGCTTAAATAGCTTAGCACCATGGACCGTTCCCCCGGTTTTAGGAACATGGATAGTTCTCCTTGTGTTCAGTACCATGGACATTTACCTCTGTGTTTCAAAAGCATGGACAGTTCCCCCTTTGTTTTAGCATCATGGACACTTCACCCTTTCTTTTAGCACGATGGACAGTTCCCTGTCTTCTAGCATCATGGACACTTCCCCCTGTTATTTAGTGTCAAGTGTTGTAGGACAATGGACAGTTCCTCCTGCCTTCTAATGTCAAGTGCTTTAGCACCATTGACAGTTCCCCCTTTGTATTAGGATCATGGACAGTCCCCCCCTGTGTTTTAGCACCAGGCCCAGCTCTTTCTATTTTAGTGTTAAGTAGTTTATCTCCATGGAAAGCTCTCCCTGTGTTTTACAAACATCAACAGTTCTCTCTGTTTGGTTTAAATATTTAAGCACCAATGGCAGTTCCCCCCGTCTTTTAGTGTCACGTTGTTTAGCAACATGGACAGTTTCCCATGTGTTTTAGCACCATGGAGAATTCCTCCTGTGTCCAAACACCATGGACAGATCCCCCATTCTTTTAGTGTCAAGTGGCTTAGCACCATGGTCAGCTCCCCCTGTGTTTTAGTACCATGCACATTTCCCCTGTGTTTCATCACCATGGACAGTTCCCTGGCTTTTAATGTAAAGATGTTTTAGTACCATGGACAGTTCTCCATGTGTTTTAGCACGATGGACAGTCCCCCCTATGTTTAAGCATCATAAACCGTTGCCCCTTGTCTTTTAGCACCGTTTACAGTCCCCCCTGTTTCAGCACCATGGCTAGTCCCCCCCCCTGTTTCAGCACCATGGACAGCCCCATCTGTGTTTAAGCATCATAAACAGCTGCCCCTTGTCTTTTAGCACCATATCCGGTCCCCCCTGTTTCAGCACCATGGCCAGTCCCCCCTGTCCTTTAGCACTATGGACAGTCCCTTCTGTGTTTTCAGCACCTTCTACAGTTCTCCCTGTCTTTTTAGCACCATGGACATTCCCTCCGGTGTTTAACCTCTTGAGTAACACTTGAAAATATGTTTTTTATCGCCTACATTTTTACCCTTAAAAAAGTGTTGCTGTTTCCACATACTTTGGCCCTCTGGGATGACCCTGAGTTCATTGGGAAGTTAACACTCTCAACTTGTTGTTTCTAGTGGCAGTGTGACACTAGGCCTTACTGACACAGAGCTACAGAGGTTAGAACACAGAATTTCTATTTCCGTCCAAGTAAATCATCTGAAAAATTGATAAAAAGCACTACTGTAAGCTTATTATAGGGGCTATATACTAAAATAGTACTCTAGCCTCATGTCTCAACTTAGAACAGAAAAAATCCAGAAAAAAATGACTTATAAAATGGATTTTGTATGAATGTATTTCTACAGATGTGTCTGTGCGTTTGTCTTATTTCTTATTTCTAAAAAAGCCAAAATAGTGCTAAATACAAACCTTCTGAAATACAAAAACACATCCACATCATTCACAGATATGTCTGAAAGAAGTACATACATAGATTTATAGAAATAAGTAATCATAATTTTATGAAATGGTGAAATGCCATCAGACGTCCATATTTCTGCCTTCAAACTCCTGTAAGAGAACACAGGAATAGTTTTTGTTGGCCATGTTTGGTATCAATCAACTCGTCTTCTTATTGGCTACACAGGGATGCCAGTTTTATGACCTTATCTTCTAATTCGTGGGCTCCACTGTCAATCTTTCCCAGGTGGGCCCAATGGCGACTGTGCGATATCATGGGCTTAGCTTTAGGGTATCTCTTGATAGGCTAATGCTATTGGCTGGGAACAAGGTTCATTGCAAACTGCAGAAGCCACAGATTGTAATGGTGTGTCGACCTTCGTTTTACCCCGCACAGGGAAAAAGTTACAAGCTATAGAAACGGAGAAATGATGCACATCTAGATTTCTGAACGTCGGAACTTGGCCAGAAACTACAAGATTGTGAGGGGACCAGATAATTATGGATTACAAGGCTTGGATATTCTAATACCTTAGGGTGTTTTCGATGTAGGAAACTAAGGTTTTTGGCGATCTTTCACCGCTGTGATTAAAGACATGAGGAGACAGGTAGTAAACACACACTCGATTAGACTCAAATCTTTCTGTGTTTCTTTACTTCAGAACATGATTATCACCGTTGTGAGTCACCTAATTGCTTCTTGTTTGGGCTCGATGGAATCAGAGACTTTAAGCTTTCAAATGATGTATGGCATGAGCGTGTTTATGACGGTTTAATGCTTACAATTTATGAAAGAAGTCAGCACTTCCGAAAAACGGCGAGTTTATTTACCGTGCACGGGAACCGTCCGCCCAAGAAGTTAAGCACCATAAACAGTTGCTCCTTGTCTTTTAGCACCATTTACAGTCCTCCCTGTTTAGCACCACTGACAGTTACCCTGTCTTTTAGTTTCAACTTGTTTAGTAAAATGGGCAGATTCCCTGTTTTTTTAGCCCCATGGACAGCCCCCCCTTTTTTATTGTCAAGTGTTTTAGCACCATTGACAGTTCCTCTTTTGTTTTATCACCATGGCCAGTTCTCTCTGACTATTAATGTAAAGTGGCTTAACACCATAGACAGTTTACCCTGTTTAAGCACCATGGACAGTCCCCCCTGTGTTTTAGCGCCCTGTACAGCTCCCCTTGTCTTTTAGCACCATGGACAGTCACCCCTGTTTTAGCACTATTGACAGTTCCCCCTCTTTTAGTGTCAATTTTTTTAGCAACAGGGACAGTTTTCTGTGTGTTTCAGCACCATGGAAAAATCCCTGTTTTTTAGCACCCCCTTGTTTTATTGTTAAATGTTTTAGCACCATGGACAATTCAAACATTCTTTTATTGTCAAGTGCCTAGAACCATGGACAGTTCCCCATGTCTTTTAGCACCATGGTCAGCTCCCCCTGTCTTTCAGCACATAGGTCAGTTGTCTTGAGACACTCGCCCACAGGTACAAAAATCACCCCTGATTCAGGGTGTTTCTTTTACCTGTTTAATCATTTTTGAACCACAGAAGTGATTGACTTACCTCGTGTTGCATTTAAATCGTGACGAGTTCTCGTTTACGGAGGTCTTTTCTGGGTCTTTCTAGCCTCTACAGGGGATTTTCTATTGAGCTTAGAACCTCCAGCCTCTTTGGGCTTTAAATCCACTCTGTTATATCCAAGATTGATCTACTTTATGTCCATAATTCATCGCGTTTTGGCTCATTTCTGCCGCTAGCTCGCTCCTCTGGGTCTGCTCTGTCTCTCCTGTCTATTGTTTCCGGGAATACAGGCCCCCATATGCCCATATATGGGAGATAACGTCACCCCTCTTGTATAGAAAGCCAGAGGGGACAAAAAGGCCATTTGGCTGTATAGAAAGCCAAGAGTAGCACATACTTGACTCACATTTGCTTGTATAGAATTGCTTTGGGTGTAATATCAACAAATATGACATTGTCATTATTGGCAAAATGCACATATTTTGTCAACTGTATACGTTGTAATGGTTATATCTTCACAGTGTGACTCCCAAGACATATGAGAAGTGTTTTAGAAAGGAAAATGGCCTATTCATTATTTATTTTTCTGTGATATCATATACCTGGAAGATTCATGTTCTGTTTTATTTATTTGTCTTCAAGGTCCTACAACCAGTTTTAACATGGAAAGTACATCACTGCAACCCAAATATTCTAATAACCCAGTTTTCCATAAAAACATTATTTTCATATCTTGACTGGACACAACATGGTTGATGTTTCACAAGCTTTCTTATACAATAAATGCAGACAGAAAATAAACTGCAAAAATGGCCTCAGGGCCCAGAGGGTTAATTTAAAACGGCTAAGCGCCATGGACAGTTTCCCCTGTTTAGGTACCAGGGACAGTTCTCCCTATGTTTTAGAATCATGGACAATTCCCACATTCTTGTCAAGTGTTTTAGCACCATAGACATTTTCTCTTGTGTCTAAACACAATGGACAGGTCCCCATTTTTTTAGTGTCACTTGACAGGGGGAGCTGTCTATGGTGCTAAGCCACTTAACTTAGCACCATGGACAGCTCCCCCTGTGCTTAAGTACCATTAACATTACCCTTGTGTTTCAGCACCATGGACATTTCCATCTGTGTTCCGTCACCACGGACAGTTCCCTCTGTGTTTTAATCTAAAGTGGCTTAGCACCATTGACAGTTCTCCCTATGTTTAGCACTATGGACAATTCCCACATTCTTTTAGTGTCAGGTTGTTTAGCAAAATGGAAAGCCCTCCCTTTGTTTCATCACCATGAAGTTCCCTCTGTCTTTTGGTGTGTAGTGGCTAAGCAACATGGACAGTTCTACCTGTATTCTAGTGTCAAGTGTTTTATCACCATGGACAGTCCCCCCCCTGTCTTTTGGCACCATGGCCAGTCCCCCCTGTGTTCTAACATCACGGACAGTCCCTTCTATTTTTCAGAAACATGTACAGTTATCACAGTCTTTTAGCACCATGGACAGTTCCCCTTGACCTTTATTGTATAATGATATAATTCTATGGCAGTTTTCCTTGTGTATTAGTTAAAACCGTTTAGCACCATGGACAGTTCTCCCTGTGTTTTAGCATCATGGATGTTTCTCCCTGTCTTTTAGCACCATGGACATCCCCCCCAGTATTTTAGTAACATAGACAGTTCTCTCTATGTTTTGGTTTATATACGTTAGCACCATGGATAGCTCTCCTTGTGTTTTATCACCATGGATTTTCCTCTTTTATTGTAAAGAGGCTTAACACCATGGAAAGTTCCCCCTGTGTTTTAGTACCATGAACAGTCCCCCCTGTCTTTTAGTGTCAACTGTGTTAGCATCATGGATAGTTCTTCCTATGTCTTGTGAATTCCTAATTCATGCTATAGAGACTGTGTAGTTAAAGTTATGTTAGTTACGTCTACGTTAATTACGTTTGTTACGTCACGTAGTTACTTAAGTTACTTCAGAAATTGCCACACTTTTTTGTTAATTTATCATGGCAGTTGCATGTGTTGAAGTAAGAGACAATGTAAGTTGGTACTTATATCTAGCTATTGTAAAAGCATATTAAGCTATCCGTAAGTGGTTTCTGTCTTAAACGTTATGCTAATGTTAACCGTTTTTACCCTGTAATGTGAATTAGTTAGCTTATTTGTGTTTGCTGGCTTGCTAATTTTTCCACTGCCTACCATAGATGTTGCTAGCTTGTGTGTGACTCGTCTTTGGTGCTGTGCAAGATAGAATATTCATTTTATTTGCACATTGTGATAGTTGTATATCTTCTGTCAGGATTTTAGGGTTAGGTTAGAGAAAGTTCTCTCGATGATCCCCCCCGCTTCGTCCGACGACTGGGCAGTTCGATAGGGGATCAAAGGCAAGTGCGCGGGCCAGCGCTCGTCAGTAATCAGTTCACTATTCCTACAATGTCCTCTACCATACCAATTTGCCTCTCAGTTCTGAGTTTAGGCATTCTTTTTTTGTATGTAATAACCATTTTGAGATGACACGAATAATACAATAAGCAGAGACTCTATGTCTGCTTTGGACCCATTGCCTGGCCTCAGGTTTGTAGTAAGTAGTTCTATCTGCTTTGGACCGTTTGTCTGGCCTCAG
>NC_048422.1:0-2812 GCF_013103735.1 Etheostoma cragini
CTGCCCAGTCGTCGGACGAAGCGGGGGGGATCATCGAGATAACTTTCTCTACCTAACCCTAACCCTAACCCTAACCCTGCCTAAAACCAACCCATAGTTTTAGATGCCTAACCTTAACTAGCTAGATTTATGTAAACAGGAAATTGAAATACTTACGGCAATCCTGCGACGGGATAGGCAGATGAGATTGATGGTTGGAAGATGACCAGACTTACCAGAAGATGCTACTCAATTTTAGAACCAGTCTCTTGGAATCGGTCAGACCTTCCCCTTCCCCATCACCCCCTCTCTCTATCTCATCCACCTCCTCTAGACAGAGGGATGGATATCTCTCTCTCTCTCTCTCATCCACCTCCTCTAGACAGAGGAATGGATCTCTCTATCTCTCTCTCTCTCTCTCTCATCCACCTCCTCTAGACAGAGGGATGGATCCCTCTCTTTCTCTCTCCCTCATTCACCTTCTCTAGACAGGGGAGTGGATGTTGGTGTGGGTCTCTCTCTCTCTTCCTCTCTCCTGCATCCGCCTTCTCTAGAAAGAGGGGTGGGTGTATCTCTCTTTCTCCCTTCCCTAAAATGGAGATTTGGTCGAAAGGTCTCTTTCACCAGCTCCTGCTAACAGAGGTTTGGTGGATTCCCTCTCTGTAAGGACATCCCTCTAGGGGAATCTCCTCAGGGTTAACGCTTTAGTGGTTGGAAAGTGATTGACATGCGGTGGCCAGTGCATACCTTTAGTCTCCATTCAACTGCGTAGTCGTTGGACGCGTGGGGAGGCTAATGGGATCGGAACACACCTAACCCCTAACGATCTATTGTGCTAAACCACTTGACAATAAAACAGAAGGAACTATCCATGGTGCTAAAACAGCAGGGCAGGAGATAGCAATGGTGCTACAATAGTTCAAAATAAAACAAGGGAAACTGTCCATAGTTATAAAAAAGAGGGGACCAGTCCATGGCGTTCAAGACAATTGAAACTAAGGGACAGGCTGTCCATGGTGCTAAGCCACTTTTGATTAAAACAGAGGGAACTGTTCATGGAGACGGAAGACAGGTGGAAATGTCCATGGTACTAAAACACAGGGGGGACTGTCCATGGTTCTGAAACACCAGGGAAATGTTAATGGTACTAAAGCACAGGTGGAGCTGTCCATGGTCCTAAGCCACTTGACACTAAAAGAATGGGGACCTGTCCATTGTGTTTAGACACAAGAGAAAATGTCTATGGTGCTAAAACACTTGACAATGATACAAGGGGGGACTGTCCATGGTGCTAAAAAAACTGGAATTGTCCATAGTGCTTAGAGACAGGAGGAACTGTCTATGGTGCTAAGACACTTGACACTAAAAGAATGTGTGAATAGTTCATGTTTCTAAAACATAGGGAGAACTGTCCATGGTACTTAAACAGGGGAAACTGTCCATGGCGCTAAGCCGTTTTACATTAACCCTCTGGGCCCTGAGGCCATTTCTGCAGTTTATTTTCTGTCTGGATTTATTGTATAAAAAAGCTTGTGAAACATCAACCATGTTGTCTCCAGTCAAGATATGAAAATCATTTTTTTTTAATGGAAAACTGGATTATTAGAATATTTGGGTTGCAGTGAGGTAATTTCCATGTTAAAAATGGTTGTAGGACATATAAGACAAATATGTAAAACAGAACATGAATCTTCCAGATATGTAATGATATCACAGACAAATAAGTAATGAATAGGCCATTTTCCTTTCTAAAACACTTCTCATATGTCTTGGGAGTCACACTGTGAAGATATAACCATTACAACTTATACAGTTGACAAACTATGTGAATTTTTTCAAAGATGACTTTTACTTATGCCAATAATGACAATGTCATATTTGTTGATATTGCACCCACAGCAATTCTATAAAAGCAAATGTGAGTCAAATATGTGCTACTCTTGAGTTTCTATACAGCCAAATGGCCTTTTTGTCCCCTCTGGCTTTCTATACAAGAGGGGTGACGCTCATATATGGGATCTCCCATATATGGGCATATGGGGGCCTGTATTTCCGAAAACAATAGACAGGAGAGACAGAGCAGACCCAGAGGAGCGAGCTAGCGGCAGAAATGAGCCAAAACGCAATGAATTATGGACATAAAATAGATCAATCTTGGATATAACAGAGTGGATTTAAAGCCTAAAGAGGCTGTAGGTTCTAGGCTCAATAGAAAATCCCCTGTAGAGGCTAGAAAGACCCAGAAAAGTCCTCCGTAAACGAAAACTCGTCACGATGGAACGTAGCACAAGGTAAGTCAATCGCTTCTGTGGTTCAAAAATGATTAAACTATGAATCAGAGGTGCTTGTTTTACTTGTGGGTGAGTGTCTCAAGACAACTGTCCATTGTGCTGAAAGACAGGGGAGGCTGACCATGGTTCTAAAAGACATGGGGAACTGCCCATGGTGCCAGGCACTTGACAATAAAAGAATGTTGGAATTGTCCATTGTGCTAAAACATTTAACAATAAAAAATGGGGGGTACTGTCCATGGTGCTAAAAAAACAGGGAATTTTCCATGGTGCTAAAACACACAGAAAACTGTCCCTGTTGCTAAACAACTTGACACTAAAAGAAGGGGAACAGTCAATAGTGCTAAAACAGGGGTGACTGTCCATGGTGCTAAAAGACAAGGGGAGCTGTCCAGGACGCTAAAACACAGGGTTAACTGTCCATGGTGTTAAGCCAGTTTACAATAACAGACAGAGGAACTGTTAATGGTGCTAAAACACTTGAAAATAAAGCAAGGGGGGACTGTCCATGGTGCTAAAAAAACAGGGAATCTGCCCATTTT
>NC_048422.1:6594-19923 GCF_013103735.1 Etheostoma cragini
GGTTAAAAAAAACAAGGCAACTGATCTCAGCCGGGATTCTGTCTATAATGGAGTCCAATGGAAATTTGTGAGTGACCCTAAACTTTTGACCGGTAGTGTATATATACACATACACATATATAGATCTCACATATACACTCTCATTTTAGTAATCCGAAGTTAATAAACTAATAGATATATCTCTCTATGGATTAGATTTATAACGCGTTTTTCTAGTCTTGACGACTCAAAGGTCTGTTCCATACTCCAGGAACCAGTCACCATCACATACATTCATACACTGCTAACAAGGTGCCACTTGCTCATCAGATACACACCGACACACACACACACAGACACAATAATAATAATACATTTTATTTAACAGCGCCTTTCTGAACACTAAAGGTTGCTTTAAATACAATAAAAGACAGATACAGGGAACAGAAAAGTGTAAGCAGTTATAACAAAAAAATATATATATACACAGTCACACAGATATATACACATACACACACACACACACACACACAAACACACACGGCGCAGACAGATACACACACATAAACCGACACACACTCACAGACACAAAGACATACACAGTCACCCAGCTATATACACACACGCAATCAGACAGATGCACGCACAGAGACACACATACACCGACACACACACACACACACACAGATAGACACACACACGCAAACAGGCAGACACACGCGCACACACACACACTCTGATACACACACACACACACACACATTCAGAGAGATATATACGCACACAGCGCACCGTGCAGGCAGACAGATACACGCACAGACACACATACACCAACTCACAGACACACAAAGACATACAAAGGCACACAGATATACACACACGCAAACAGACAGACACACAAACACACACACACACACACACACACACTCCGATGGCGCACCGTGCAGGCAGACGGATACACGCACAGACACACAAAGACATACAAAGGCACACAGATATACACACACGCAAACAGACAGACACACATACACCGACACACACTCACACACACAGATATACACACACACCAACACACACACGCGAACAGACAGATGCACGCACAGACACACACACCGACACACACAGACACACGCAAACAGATACACGCACAGAGAGACACAAACGTGCGTACCGACGGAGCAGAGAGACGGAGGACGGTTCAGGTTGGATAACGGTTACTAATGGCTCTAAAGAAGACTAACGGTTTAACGGCTCTACTGGCTATGGGGGGGGCATGTCGCCTGCATCATTAGATGAAAAAAGAAAAAAAAACTAAGTTCGGAAACAGCTTGCAAACGTTACATTTCAAAAAAACCAACAGCCAATCACAAACATACTAAATTTAAAAAAGAAAGTCTAATGTAATCACAAATAAAATCAAATTCATAATAAAGTATTTGTAAGTGAAGTTAACATGGAGGAGGAAGAGTTTTCTCCTCTTTGTAGAGTAGCTGCACGCAAACTTAAACAGTTAATCTGCTAATTGAAATGCGTTCACTCAGCGGTGAAAACACATTCTCTTTGAAGTTCCTTTGAAGTCGACACAAACACACAAAACTCACCGAAAAGTCTCAGTTTCTGTCTCCAGACTTTCACCAAAATATCTCAGTTAGTATCTCCACAGCTCCAGCGGGTAGAGGCTCAGTTTGGTCCAAAAACACGGTAATTTATGGAGGGAGAATCTTCTGCTCTGCCGCATGGCCGTTTCCCCTTCAAATTCCGCTGTCACAAGCCACAGGAGCCGGGATGGGCGGGGCTACTTTAAGAGAGGCGGGGCGTATAAAGGAAATCTACGGAGGCCTAGAGGGGGCGGGGCGATTTACAGAATGTGACTAAGACATGTTTTAAAAATACTCTTTGGAAATAGGTTATGTATATAATATGTTATGTGTATTATTGTAAGTAATTAATGAGTTTATTTAAACAGAACTTCTAACCTTTACTTCTGTTTTTTTATATTAAAAAAATATATAAAGAAAAATGGTTTATTTTAACAACAGTAACAACAAGCTTTACACAAAACAGAAAAAACTAAGCAGTTAAACAATGTTTATTGATAATAATACCCATAATAATTGCCAATGGTATTAATACAGTTAAACTTACAAAGGGTTGTTAATAATAATTACTGTACATTATACCATTTTAGATTTTATAGATATGTATTTCATTATATCCTACATAAGTATTGTTATTTATTCAGCCACACACATTTGTTGCCAAATATAAATTATTTCAGACATTGCAAATGTCCAAATACAGAAATGTTTTTAAAGTAAAAAAAATGACATTTTCAAAAGTTGTAGTTAAAATATAATGTCAGTTATCCACAGAACAAAACTATAGAAGTATAGAAGAGAACTATAAAACTATAGAAGTGTGAAGAGAGCAATATAAATATAGAAGGGTAGAGGAGAACTATAGAATTGTAGAACAGAACTAAAGAACTATAGAAGTATTCTTCTTCCATTGTGTCTGTGAATAAGGTCATGTTTACTGCCTCTACACCAAGGGGGAATGTAACTATGTAGATTTAATATAATACTGTGAACATGAGTACTTAAGTACACATTCAAGGTAGCTAGAACTGCACAATTAATCCAATTTTAATTTGTATTATGTTTTGCTTCCCATGTTAAAATTTGCGTGATCGAGAGATATTTTAAATGCAACATTCAGTTCATAGAATGCTGCAGATTGTTTGTTTTCTACATGTGCTGGACCTATGTGAGAAGCATACGCTTCAGTCCATTGTACTCATCTAATCTCTCTATCTCATTGTTTAATCTGTCTGTTATTTTTGTTGAAAACAATTTAAGGAGCTTTCTCAGACATATTTTCTTTTTAAATAAATCCTAGGCTCTTTATTTCAGAAAATGTGTTGCAGCTGTACATTAACAGGGAAGGAAAACATGTCTTTGCATGTTATTTTAATCCCAATCTTTTTTAATAAAAGAGCTTACAGTGAAAAGTGGCTGCTGACTTAAAACCAAACATTTATCTTAATTTAGTGGCTAAAGGACTTTGGAGGATGTTGATGCTATGGAGTGTGGCAAGGCCAAAAGGGAAGAAGACCAGATTACAGGTGTTTGCTATGTGAGGTTCATGCGACAGCAAGTGGGGCCCAAAGACTTAAGACTTTGATCCATGAAATGTCAGGTTTCAGTTCAGACATGCACTGACACGCAACAGTAGCACTTAAACTAAATCAGAATCAGAATCAGAATCAGATTAATTTGCAAGGCATAAGGACGCATATAAGGATTTTATCTTTCCCTTACACATACGAAACAACCAAACAATATATACACAATAATTTGTATATGCTCTAAACAGAAAATATATAGAGGCAATAGTGCAATGAGTGCAATAAGGAGTGCAAACTATGCACTATAGTGAATTGTGATAGTTATTATTTTAATTGTGGAGCATACTGCAAAGGATGCTTGAATAAATAGTATTATGTTATTATGTTGCAACATCAACAGTACGAACAGTATGAACAGCTCTTAAACAGAGAGTGAGAATTATAAGTACATAATAAATAATAAGTGAGATATGAGAATGACAATGATGAACAAATACTAAATAAGTGGAATAATAAGTTGAACCAGTAAATAGGTGCTGTTAGAGTGTTACTGGATTATTGACCAGAATTGAACCTGACACACTGAGTGAGAAGTCAGCTGTTCATCAGAGTGTTGCCTTGTGGGTAGAAACTGTTCCTGAGTCTGTTGGTTTTGGCATGCAGTGGCCTGTATTGCCTACCAGAGGGGAGAAGCTGGAACAGGTTGTGTCCGGGTTAAGATGGGTCTGCAGTGATGGTTCCTGTCCCTTTCCTGACTCTGGAAAAGTAGATGTCATGAACGGAGGGCAAGTTGGCACCGATGATCATTTCTGCAGTCCTAACTGTCTGTTGTAGTCTGCTTTTGTCCTTTTTGGAGGCAGAGCCAAACCAGACAGTGCTGGACATGCAGAGGACAGACTGTATCCTGGCTGAGTAGAAGTGGACCAGCAGCTCCTTAGGCAGGTTGAGCTTCCTGAGCTGGTGCAGCATGTACAGTTTTGAGCGTGTTAAGCTCAAGATTGTTGTGACTGCACCAGAGAGCCAACTGATCAACCCTGTCTGTTGGCCCACTTATCGCCATCCCGGATGAGGCCGATGACCGTTGTGTCGTCAGCAAATGTCTGGAGATTACAAGTGGGTCTCCTGAGGTGCAGTCACTGGTGTAGAGGGAGAAGAGCAGTGGGGAGAGCACGCACACCCCTGGGGGGCGCCGGTGCTGATAGCCTGTGTGCTGGATGTTATGTTTCCCCTTACCTGCAGGATCCTGTCAGTCAGGAAATGTGTGATCCACTGACAGGTGGAGGCTGGCACAGTGAGCTGGGAGAGTTTGTTGTTGAGGATGTCCGGGATGATGGTGTTGAACGCCGAGCTGAAGTCCACAAACAGGATCCTTGCATAGGCCCATGGGGAGTCAAGGTATTGCAGGATGTAATGCAGTTCCAAGTTGACTGCATCATCCACAGACCTGTAGGTAAACTGCACGGGTCCAGCAAGGGGACCGTGATGTCCTTCAGGTGTGCCAACACCAGTCTTTCAAAGGACTTCATGACTAAAGATGTCAGGGCGACAGGCCTGTATTCATTTAGTCCAAAGATGGAGGTTTTTTTTGGGACTGGGATGATTGTGGAGCGTTTTAAGCAGGAGGGAACTCCAGATTGCTCCAGAGATCTGTTGAAGATCTGAGTGAAGATGGGGGCCAGCTGGTCTGCACAGATCTTCAGGCAGGATGGTCAAACACTGGTCTTCTGCCTCTGGAAGAGCTGGTTTTGGGGTATTGTCTCCTGTAGTTTGGGAGTGTCTGCCAACCTCTCCACCCTGACCAAGGGGCTCTGTTTGTGAAAATGTTTTCCAGCTTATTAGCATAGCTCCTCTTAGCTACTTTGATCTTTTTTGTCAGTGTGTTCCTGGCCTGGTTACACTGGTTACTCTGTAACCACTTCTGAAGGTCTCCTCTTTGGAGAGGGGGAAACACCAGAGCAGGGGGAATGAGACGGTGAACTGTTGGGCTTGTTCTCTTTCTCCTATTTCTCTGTCATTCTATTTCATTTCATCTCGTTCCCTCTCTTTCTCTCTCTCTTTCTCTCTCTCCCCATCTTTACCTCCCAATTTCTCCCTCTCCCCGTCTTTTTCTCCCGCTTTCTCCCTCTCCCCATCTTTACCTCCCACTTTCTTTATCTCCCCACCTTTTCTTCTCACTTTATCCCTCTCTGTTTTGCTTCTCTCTCTCTCATCCCTCTTTTGTCAGATCTGGAAACACCACGGTGAAGAAGTGCGGTTCGTTGTGGACCTGCTGCCTGTCAGCGCTCAGCCTGTCAATCAGCTGCAGCGCACTAACCCAGAATGCATCGTGGCTGGACTCCCGGGATGCATTGTGGCTGGACTCCCAGGATGCCTTGTGGCTGGCCTCCAGCAGGAAGGGTTTGAGTGGGTAGGAGATCTTGCTGCTAGGTACGAATAGCTCAGGTAGAGACAGGTGAGGAAGACAACATACAGCTCCTGCTCCAAAGATGTGTTCTCTTCCACTGTCGACCGGCACAGTAAGTACACAGAGACCAGACTGGCTGGAATGGTGAAGACCTGGTCCTACAGGGAGACCGACAGGTTAGAGTCAAACAGGATAGAGACGCACAGACAGGGAGAGACAGACAGGATAGAGACACAGATGCCGTCTCACCGCTACACGCTGCTCTCTGTCTCACCGTTACAAGCTGCTCTATCCTAGCCATCTCACTGCTACACGCTGCTCTAGCCTTGCCGTCTCACTGTTACACCCTGCTCTTCTGTCTTTGAAGGGGGAGTCAAAGTCATTGCAGGCCATGTTGGAAAAAAGTTCTGGTACTGGAGGGTTTGTTAAGTATCGACCGCAGCAGACAAAGAGCATAAATTGTTATTGTTTCTAGCGATAATGTCAGAGAAGAAGGACCTCCTTGTATTCCTCAGTTCCAAAATTATAAATGCAAAGTCTCTCTTCATAGGTGTTATAATGGACCAGGAGATTTGTTTTTGCCCCTCTCCTTTTTTTCTGTTCTCATCAATAGGACTTTTCTCTACCTTCTCTACCTTCTCTCTTTCTCTACTTTTTTTCTCACCAGAGCCACCTTGACCTTAGTGGGAGCAATGGCATCAATAACATTTGTAATTTTACAGTTTAAATTATCTACAGTACATGATCTGCAAGTCACTGAGAGCCGAGAGAGGGCGGGTGTGAAGAAGAAAAGCTGAGTAACTGTTTCACTGGTGTTTTCAGTGATATAACGTTTGGTGATTATCTTTGTTTGGACACTTTTGGACACAGAGATAGTGCTGCTGAAGAAAACACAAGAATGATCAAAGAGAGCAACGTCAGTCACCACAACCTTGGAATTGTTCAGACCCTTGGAGACTATCAGGTCCAGAGGTGAAGCCTTTTCAACCAGCTGTTGATTAATCACCAAAAAAGACAAAAGTTGCACAGCAGCACAGAGCATGTTTCTACTCTCAAATAGAGCTTTACAGCGCAAATATGGTCAACTACCTCAGGATCAAGCAATGTAAGAAAACAATTAATGAGGTTAAAAAATTATATAAACATTAAAATAAAATGTTTAATTTAAATATATACGAGGATAGTCATAACAACATGAACTCTTTTCCTTCTTGTTGACATATTGCCTCAAATTATGTAATTTACTGAGGATTTGACTTGAAAGTAGATTTCATTATGCAGTGTTAAATTTAGAAAACAAATATATTTCCTCCCTTGTTTGCAACCTGAGAAATTTTGCATGTCAGGCAAATGTGATGACTACTGCACTATGGAAACTTTGGTATCCCTAACCACGATTTCATGACAGGTAGTTTTCCATGCAGGTTTCTGAGATTTTAACTCAGCAGATGTTGATTGTGTTAAGTAAACAAGAACAAAGAAATGTGTTTGGCTGCTAATATGTGCAATGGAGCTGTTTTTCGCCCTGAAGCTGTTTAGCAAGTGAATTGAGCCCCTCTCAGTGCTCATCTGCACAGTTGATTTACAGCACACACCAATTGAGCTCCGCTGAACATTACGTTAAACGGTAAGTTATATTTATGAATTAAAAAAGGTTAAATAACCAAACATGTAATGAAATGTTATGTTGTCCCTTACTGACGTTTTCTATTTTAACGTTACATGAATGCTATAAAGTTAGTCACTTTTCTGCTACAGTATCGAACAGCTTCATGTTAATGCCACTTTTGGATGGATTACATGTTAACTACAGTTAATGTAACGTTAACCTTAAACCGTGGATTGATCCATGTGTTTTTCCATACGATGTCTATAAAATACCTATGGTGCATTTCCCCAGTAAAAACTTTTTCATCAGTTTTCAAAGCGTAGTGGTTATCACGTTCGCCAAACGCTCAAAAAGTCCCCTGTCAAAACAGAAACAAGTTTGGAACCAAAGGCATCAGAACTATGAATGAACACATGTGGAATTATGTACAAAAGTAGCCCCAACCCCCCCCTTTTTTTGCTCTGATTACTGCTTTGCACACTCTTGACATTCTCTTGATGAGCTTCAAGAGGACTGTGGAGGCGCAGAACTGGTCTCTAATCTGAGCTGCTGTTAACTTGTGATTTCTGAGGCTGGGGACTCAGAGGAACTTATCACCCACAGCAGAGGGGACTCTTTCTCTTCCTTTCCTGGGGCGGTCCTCATGTGAGCCAGTTTCGTTGTAGCGCTTGATGGTTTTTGTGACTGCACTTGGGGACACGTTCAAAGTTTTAGCAATTTTCCGGACCCGCCTGACCTTCATTTCTTAAAGTAATGAAGGCCACTTGTTTCTCTTCACTTGGCTGATGGGTTCTTGCCCTAATATGAATTCTAAAAATTGTCCAACAGGGCTGTCGGCTGTGTATCAACCTGACTTCTGCACAACACAACTGATGGTCCCAACTCCATTAATAAGGCAAGAAATGTCACCTAAATAACCCTGACAAGGCCCACCTTTGAAGTGAAAACAATTTCAGGGACTACCTCATGAAGTTCAGTGAGAGAACACCAAGGGTTTGCAGCACTATGAAAAAAAGGTACTTTAAAGAAACTAGAATATAAGACATGTTTTTAGTTATTTCAAACTTTTTTGTTAAGTACATAATTCCACATGTTTAACATGTAAATAGTCATGAAAATAAAGGAAATGCATTGAATGAGAAGATGTGTCCAAACTGTGCTGTGGCCTGCTCTCTCGCTGTCTCTCTCTCTCTCTCTCTCTCTCTCTCTCCCTCTTTATTTATATATATATATATATATATATATATATATATATATATATATATATTAAGGATGGGCAAGTTAACGCGTTATTGCGTTAAGTAATTAATTACTTAACGCCGTAAATTTTTTTATTGTGCGTTAACAAGACTTATTGTTTCTTTATTATTGCAAAAGTTTGTTGCTCACAGGCTTTGTAAATACTGCAAAGTTGAATTTGCTTATCAGCGGAGTACGTCCAGTCTGAAATATCACTTTGACAGTTGATACCATCAAATCATTCAACAAAACACACAGTGGCGCGAGGCTTCGGCAGACTACATTAGATGCAGCTTCGGGGGTAGAGATAAACAAAGGCAAGAGACGCTAACAAATGCCATACCAACGTGGATAGCTACAGACCGCAGGCCCTAGGGTTGTGGAGGACATCGATCTGAGAATCGCAACAACGACGGCAGTGCATTATACTGATGAAAAGTGGGCGCTGCATTCACGTGCTCTGACTGGACTGAAAACAGAGGAGAGACATTATGCTGAGACATGCAATGTGTCAAACAAAGTCACCGCAGTTAGCACAGATAGTACGAATAGATACAAAATCTGATTGCTGCTGCGAGCCTTCTGCCTTTTGATCATGTCCCCAGCTTTGCGTACGGTCTCCAGCGTTCTGTCACAGTGTCTCTGCTTTACAGCGCATTGGACAGTGTCCCTCAGTGTCTCTGCTTAACAGCATGTTTGACAGTGTCCTTGCGAAGTGAAAAAAAGTTGTGAGGCTCTAAACACAGTCCAGCAAGGGCTGTAGAGTTAGAGCAACAACAGATGAACATGGATGCTTATGCAACACGTTCCAACCAGATGTAATTCAATTCTGGACATGATAAATACATTGTTTAAGTTGACATGTACACTAAATATTTTATTTAACTACTACGTTATAAACAAAATGCTGGTAAGTTTTTGCAGAACAAATGTTATGGCACTTTTGTTCATATAGCAGAACATCTAAATAAAAAATTGCACTATATACACTACTTTTGAATTCATTATTTCATTTGGCGATTAATCGCGATTAATCAGGGAAATTATGCGATTAATCGCGATTAAAATTGTAATCGCTGCCCCGCTCTAATATATAGATATAAAAAAAAAACTGTCACCCCTTGTGGGGGGATATGTGTCATCCTCAAGCTTGGGTCCTCTACTAGAGGCCTAGGAATTTGAGGGTTCTGCGCAGTATCTTAGCTGTCCCTAGAACTGCACTCTTCTGGACAGAGACCTCTGATGGTTTACCTTGATTCTGCTGGAGCCACTCTTCCAGTTTGGAGGTTACAGCCCCCAGTGCTCCGATTACTACTGGCACCACTGTTGCTCTTACTTTCCTCATCTTTTCTAGCTCCTCTTTCAGCCCTTGGTATTTCTCGAGCTTCTTGTGCTCCTTCTTCTTGATGTTGCTGTCGCTTGGGATCGCCACATCTATCACTATTGCCTTCTTCTGCTGTTTGTCGATCAACACAATGTCTGGTTGGTTAGCCACCACCAGTTTGTCAGTCTGGATCTTGAAGTCCCACGGGATCTTAGCTCGGTCATTCTTGATTACCTTAGGAAGTGTCTTCCATTTTGACCTTGGGACTTCCAGCCCATACTCGTGGCAGATGTTCCTGTACAATATGACAGCTACCTGGTTATGGCGTTCCATGTACGCACTTCCTGCCTGCATCTTACACCCTGTTATGTACTGTACTGTCTCAGGGGCATCCTTGCACAGTCTGCACCTGGGGTCCAGCCTGGTTTGGTAGACCCAAGCCTCTATAGATCTTGTACTGAGTGCCTGTTCTTGTCCTGCCATGATTAGTGCCTCTGTGCTGTCCTTCAGTCCAGCCTTTTCCACTGGCAGGATTTCTTGATATCAGCCACTTATTCTATTTGTCTGTGGTACACGCCGGGCAGCGGCTTGCCCCTCTATGACGGTTCACTAAGCCCTTCATCTTCTGAGCACATCTTTCTGATGTACTCCTGGATCTTCGTTGTTTCGTGCTGGACAGTGGTCTTGACACTCCTTAGCCCTCGGCTCCCCTCGCTACGCTTGGTGTACATTCTCAGGGTTTTTGATTTTGGGTGAAACCCTCCATGCATTGTGAGGACCTTTCTTGTCTTGATGTCAGTAGCCCCTATCTCCTCTTTTGGGCAATTTATTATACCAGCAGGGTATCTGATGACTGGCAGGGAGAATGTGTTGATAGCTTGGATCTTGTTTTTTTCCGTTCAGCTGACTTTTCAGGACCTGCCTCACTCGTTGTAGGTATTTGGCTGTGGCGGTCTTCTTTGCTGTCTCCTCATGGTTTCCATTAGCCTGTGGCACCCCAAGGTATTTGTAGCTATCCTGAAGATCTGCTTTGTGGCCTTCTGGTAGTTCAATCGCCTCAGTTCTGATCATCTTCACTCTTATTGATACCATGCGACCACACTTGTCATCTTAGGTGCATGTCCACTGTGAGAGACATAATCTAAAAAAAAAAGAATCCAGAAATCACAATGTATGATTTTTGTATCCTATTTATTAGCATGATACAGCTGAAAATAAGTATTTGAAAACCTGAGAACAACATTGTTAATATTTGGTACAGTAGCCTTTGTTTACGATTACAGAGGTACAATTGTTTCCTGCAGTTTTTCAGCAGGTTTGCACGCACTGCAGAAAGGATTTTGGCTCACTCCACACAGATCTTCTGTAGATCAGTCAGGTTTCTGGGCTGTCGCTGAGAAACACCGGGTCTGAGCTCCCTCCAAAGATTCTCTATTAGGTTTAGGTCTGGAGACTGGCTTGGCCACACCAGAACCTTGATCTGCTTCTTCCAGAGCCCCCCCTTGGTTCTCCTGGCTGTGGTCTTCGGGTCGTTGTCATGTTGGAAGACCCAGCTTCGACCCATCTTCAATGCTCTGACTGAAGGAAGGAGGCTGTTCCCCAAAATATCGTAATACATGGACCCGGTCATCCTCTCCTTAATACAGTGCTGTCGCCCTGTCCCATGGGCAGAAAAACACCCCCAAAGCATGATGCTAGCACCCTCATGCTGCACAGTAGGGATGATGTTCTTGGGATGGTACTCATCATTCTTCTTCCTCCAAACACGGTTAGTGGAATTAGGACCAAAAAGTTATATTTTGCTCTCATCTGACCACATGACTTGCTCTCATGACTCCTCTGGATCATCCAAATGGTCATTGGCAAACTTATGAAAGGCCTTGACATGTGATGGTTTAAGCAGAGGAACCTTCAGTTGCATGCATGCTTTCAAACCATGACGTTTTGCCAACAGTAACCTTGGAAACGGTGGTCCCAGCTCGTTCCAGGTAATTGACCAGCTCCTCCCGTGTAATTCTGGGCTGATTTCTCACCTTTATTAGGATCAATGAGATCCCACGAGGTAAGATCTTGCATGAAGCCCCAGTCCGAGGGAGATTGATAGTCATGTTTAGCTTCTTCCATTTTCTAATGATTGCTCCAACAGTCAACCCTTTTTCACCAAGCTGCTTGGCAATGTCCCCGTAGCCCTTTCCAGCCTTGTGGAGGTGGACAATTTAGTCTCTAGTGTCTTTGGACAGCTCTTTGGTCTTGGCCATGTTAGCAGTTGGATTCTTACTGATTGTATGGGGTGGACAGGTCTCTTTATGCAGCTAACGACCTCAAACAGGTGCATCTAATTTAGGATAAGAAATGGAGTGGAGGTGGACATTTTGAAAGCAGACTAACAGGTCTTTGAGGTTCAGAATTCTAGCTAATAGGCAGGTGTTCAAATACATATTTGCAGCTGTATCATACAAATTAATAGTTACAAAATCACACATTGTGATTTCTGGATGTTTTTTTAGATTATGTCTCTCACTGTGGACATGCACCTATGATGACAATTTCAAACCCCTCCATGATTTCGAAGTGGGAGAACTTGCAAAACAGCAGGGTGTTCAAATACTTCATTTCCTCACTGTAGATACAAACATACATACATGCATGCATACATACATATTCTCTCTTCCTCTCTGTCACGGCCCCTTTAGATGTCATAGGTGAAAAGACTTCATCAGCGGATACATCAGTGTACATCTTAGATTATAGCTTCTCCTCCAGGGAGACTCCTCGCTCCTCGGTGTGCATTTTAGGAATTGGGACATCCTTTATGATGGAGTGATAGGATTTCTGGGTCACAAACCCGAGAACAGACAAGTCAAGGTGGTACAAATTTGGGAATTGGGAAAGGCCCAGGGCTGTGCGCAGCCTGTAGAAACCCCTGCAGACAGTATGGAAGAATAAAAAAGACCTACCCCTCTATGCATGTAAAAAATGTACATTAGAGCTTGTAATGGAAAGTGTGATAACCAGTTTGGAACAAAACATACACGCTTGCTTTTGTTCACCCCACATCAAAAAAATGAAAACCTGCAGTTTTGTCCTACAGCCAGAATATCACTGGGTAATACCCTTAATACTGAATTTGCACTTGCCATTACTTCAACACATTAAACTGTTTCTTTAATAACAATTTTACCTTTTAAATAGAATGTGCAACAACAAAAACAAGTTGAATATAGCCTATTGTACAGCAGAAGAAAAAAAAACAAAATGTTTGTTCTACTCGTCGAAATTGTGATGCGACAATGTCAATTAATGCAAAACACATTCAGCTGAACTTCCATTAAAAATACTCCAACACTAAATACTAAACCAAAATGGGCTCAGTCATTTGATAAAGAAAGCTTAATATTCCTTAGTGGTTGGATGAACATTATAGCATATTTCTCCTGTTACATTAAAAATAAATGCAGAAGGTGCCCATTGATTTCGAAAGTAAATTAGCAAACCCTAAAAAACGTAAATTGTGTAAACTATTACACAAGTATACTTTGATACCTAGAAATCTGCAATAAGCTAATATTGGCCAATATACACTCACCGGCCACTTTATTAGGTACACCTGTCCAACTGCTCGTTAACACTTAATTTCTAAGCAGCCA
>NC_048422.1:20023-47517 GCF_013103735.1 Etheostoma cragini
CCCTGAGGAATGCTTCCAGCACCTTGTTGAATCTATGCCAAGAAGAATTGAGGCAGTTCTGAAGGCAAAAGGGGGTCCTACCCTAGCATGGGGTACCTAATAAAGTGGCCGGTGAGTGTATATCAGTCCGGCACTGGCTCAGGTTTTTAAGTTTCAAGAGTCAAGTTCCTGCCAATTGATTTCCCTACCCTACGGAAAGGAATAGAATCCACTGAATGCCCAGAACAGTAAGTCTTGAAGATGCCCGCATTCATCTGAAGATTGAAAATAATACTGGAGAAACAACTGCAAATCCTGACTATTAAAAGAAGTCAGGGACAATATGTGAATGACTTCTATAAACAAGACAAAGAACATTTCAAGTCATCAGATTCTTGACAACGTGATTACACTTAAGTAAAAGTATATGCTTTCATTTCTGTTTTTCAATGTCTTTGCCACAATTGCATTTGATAATCATAAAAAATGACTAACAATTACAATGGCGTCTATACTTAAAGGATTATTCCAGTTTATTAAAACTTCGATCTTTCTCATAGCTTTTGATCCAGGAACATCAGACAATCAGACAGCTTTGTCCAGATGATTAAACCACTTTATTTGGACATAAAACTAAATTTGAGCACACCCGAAATGTTAGTTATTCCTTATTGCATAGGACAACAGTGTGCACACAACTACGGTAAGTATGATGGGTAAATGCTGAAGCAGAATGTAGGTCTGTGCCAGCTCCACCCTCCCATCCAAATATGGTCTTCTGGCTCCAAAAAACGGCCAAAATGTTAAACTTGAGACTACAAAACCAATGGTTGGTGTCACCGTGGCTACGTCCACTTCTGTTATACAGTCTATAAATCCAAGTCAATAAAGAAGAATTATCCTTTAAGTTCAACATTTTGACTCTGAATGTTAAGAGCACCAATCCCTTATTCCAATGTCCCTAATTTGGAGGTCATGAGTGAAACTAATTTTTAAACTGGTCAGCAGCTGGATAATCAAAGATAATAATCGGACCACTTCCTTCTGATGATCAACTATCAAAAAAATAAACTCTTTTACAAATAAATACAGTATTTACACACACACACACAAACACACACACACGATTGTTGAAAGCCTGGTACTTCATTGTAAATTATTCCAATTGACTCCACCAGCTGCTTGGCATCCTGGCGTGGACAACAGTTGGCTGTCTTATGCATTACTGACTGTAATTATAACAATGTTTAGTACCAATTCTATGGGCTAAATTTAGTAGAAAACATGAATTGTTGCTTTTTGTAAATGTTATGGTATTATTAAATGGTATGCACATTAGCAAACACTTCTCACAGGACAACTACCAACTGAGGTAGCAAGGGGGAAACAAGTGAACTGGCGCAGGGCTGCTTCTTCATCTGACCACAGTTGTCACTCTTAAAGCCAACTTCTAGCTTCCATATTGTTTTTGTACACCTATGAAATATTTTGGAACAAATTCAGTCAAGCTGTTTGCCACAAGGCTAAAGGAGATGAAGACTCATCGTATGTCCTTTTTGCTGCAGTGCTGATTTGTAATAGTAATAATGAGACTTTAAAACAGGATAATTATTTTTTTCATGCTCACAGCTCCACATTCTGGTTGGGATGTGTGTTGAAGTTTTTGCCTCCTCTGTCTCTGGTATAATGTTGAAATGCAGAAAAGACAGATTCACAGATTAAACAAGAGGGGTGTGTTTTTTAACTTCCTATGTTACAAATGTGAGCTCCTTTTAAAGGCCGCGTAACACTGGTCTGCAAAGTCAAGATCAGCATCAGTCAGCTGACACTGTCCACATTAGTACACTGATTGTTTCACCCAAACACAAAACAGTGTGCTTGCTCACATGTTTTTACCAACATAACAAATTACAAGGAACAAGGATGCTTAGGGACATTAACACGGGACAGCCTCACCAAAGTCTTCCATTGGCTGGATTTTTCAAGAGTTGACATTGCATTTAGTCCTAGTGAAGAAGAAAGCAGGTGCGTTGGCGTATAAGTCACACATCCAGTATTAAAGAGCTTCTTCCACAGTGCTAGATGCTTCCCCGACTCTCCCATATCAGTAGATTACATCACAATCCACTGTGCTCCATTATTTAGTCTGTACATCCCAAACAAATGGGTTTGGCACAATAATGTCCCGAAGTGTAAGGTCTGCTGTCATTCAAATGACATGAGGTTTGCTGGTATCTGTTGAACAAAAAAAACAGAAATATAGCACAGAAATTAAAAACGGGGAAAGAGGCTGGATGTGCCAAAAATGAAGAAAGGCCACTGAGCCACTCTATTTAGCTGATACAAAGCAACATTAACATTCATGTGGAATAATGTGCTGTTTGGTAACATGACGAATGTTAGACTCTCAGGTGGCTAAAAGCTCCCCTGTGTTCATTAGCTGTTAGGAGCACATAGTACACACTGTAGTACACACAGCTGCTGAAAATGAGATTGATGAGAGTGCTGAGACTCAACCAAAACAGTAAAGTTGGGGGCTGAAAAAGTAAATAATAAAACACTGCAGAGTTGGGTTAAAGTTATCTGTGAGTGGACTTTGTCTTCCTGAGGGAAACACTACTGGCTCTTTTTGATGATCCCATTATACTGTACACTTTTGACCCATGATCATAAAATTATGGTCATATTTGTAAATGTATTCAGAAAGTATTTAAAGCAAGAAACACGGCTAATGCTTTTAATACAAATCTAATTTTAAATCTATTTGTAATATTACACACAAGAAATTGGTCGTGGTTTGTGTCTCCCTGCTTCTGTATTTATTGTTAGAACTCCTTTATCTCATATACTGTATATTCCAATTTCTATTCATCTGTCACCACAGGAAAAAGTCAATTCTCAGTTGCAGATTGGGGAGTGTGTGTGCTGAACATACCTGGGGTCTGCTGCTCCTACAAGCCTCTTCCAGGTTTTTGTGCCAGATGATCGCTGAAAACCTGGATCCTGTCTGGAACTTGTAAACATTGCCTGTGAAGTGCCACACATTTCTTTGTGTGATTATCTGAATTTAAATGAGGGACAGAGAAAACAGAGAGCGGAGTGTGAAGCTGACCTTTGTCTGGGTCATTGAGTTGGAAGATGTTGGGTCTTGATGGGTCATCTGGCAGCACCACCATCCACCCCGTCACACACACCTTCTTGCAGGGGTTGGACTTATACTGTTGCAGACAGAGGAACACAGTGGCTCACATTCACACCAAGCTAATGGCTTCTAATGGAGCCCATGGTCATAGAACACAGCTACACAGTGACATGTGCATCTCTTTAAAAAAGTAACAAAACAGGCTATGGAGACAGGAAAAAGACAAGACATGTGATTGTTCAGCTGTTTTCTACATTAAGTCAGTGACGGTTGATAGTGAAGACGACGACGCAACGGTCTACTTTTTAAATCTAGCAAAGCAACTCTGTCCACAAAGCATGATTTGATATATAAGTTAATATAACATGCTTTATTGTCAATGCATGTTAAACACAACAATGTTTGGTTTCGCAGCCCCCCCCCCCACAAAATAAATTGCTGTATATTATGTTTTATTAAATTCCACAGCATTCGCCCCTATGTTAGCAGCGTTCAGACTGAAAGCAGCACTGAGTGAAAACCTTTAACATTGCAAAGTCTGACCAATTACTGTTATTTAATCATAAACTCACATGTTTCCTCTCAGAGGCCCTCAGTGCTTTGGCCCCATAGAATGTCAGTGTTGATCCAGACAGACTAATCCAAAATCTGCTCCACGATGATAACTGCAACACAGCAAAAAAGTGGGTATGCTGAAACATCTGCTGACATTTGCTGAAGTGGTCAATTGTATTTGAAGAAAACAGAATCATTTCAAAGATCTCTGTACCTTGGGCTTCCGTCCCTCCTTCAGCAGGGTTTTCCTTCGCAGGGGTCCTTCAATAGCCACATTGCCAGCCTCACTGCATCCATAGCAGGAGTTGGCAGCAGAGGCGCTAAGGGTGTCGGGAAGCAGAGAAGAGATGGGGGGATACAGACACAAAACATATAATAGGCAAGTGAAACAGATTCCTGCCAAGTACTCAGAGTTTAGAGAGTGACACAATATACTGCTATGTGATAGGACAGTGGTGGCTCCGCAGTATGTTCATTGGTATAGAAGTTTTATTTGTACTTTGGGTGTCCGTGCACTGATGCTTAAAAGTACTTCTTGACAAAGCACTGGGCCACTTGGTTGTAGTATATTTTTCTTAATTTTTCCTGCATTTGACCAAATATCAATGCAGTCACAGATGTGAGGGTGTGGTCACATCATCTCTTTTATGATGCTGCCATATTTGATGTGACGATGGCCAAACTTTGAGTGATCGGATACCTATTAATAAAATCAAGAAATTTATCTTTTAATATCTGTATTTTTACAATGGAGGTCTATCCCCACCACAAACATTTCGGCGGTTAATTGTTATTGCAAGTATTAACCTTGTCTATTATTTAAAATATCTGAGTGAAACTTCTTGTTTGTACAATTTACAGTAGAAGTTCTCTGATAATCTATTATATATCCAAGCTAAATTTGTTTTGTAACTCAAATGTCCCTGAACTATTAAATATTAAATAGGAAATGTAATGAAATTGGGACCTTGTAAATTGGAATCCCATCGATTAGGGAAATGGGAAATCATTGGCCACTGGATCGCAGCCTGCGATCAAAGGTGGAGGATGAATTCATAATGTTTTCATGCAATGACACATCTTCATCCCTCTTTGACCATACTAAAAGCGGTTGATTGATGAAACACCATCATTTAGATTGTGACTATACTCACTGAAGCAGTGCAGTGAGTATAGTCATCATAACACATAGTGAGCTAGAAGTGAACGTGCTATTTGCTAGATGCTATTTGTCAAGAATCCCCCAATGAGTTCTGCACCAACACATCAGGTTTTCCTGCAAGAATATGAATTAGAGTATTTTGGACAAATAATCAGCTTTGGATCCTTAAAGGTTTTAGCAGTTAGCATCTTATTCTAGGAAAGATGACAAGTGAGCTGACTGTCCTCTTCAGAATCCTGCCAGCTCTTGGCTTTTAGAACGTGTTTCATAGTAGATTTTAAATCCTGTTTCAGACTGTGATTGTAATTAAAGTATTTTTAAATTAAATTAAATTAAATTTTTTCCAGGAAGTTGAGTA
This sequence comes from Etheostoma cragini, assembly GCF_013103735.1. Classification (NCBI taxonomy): domain Eukaryota; kingdom Metazoa; phylum Chordata; class Actinopteri; order Perciformes; family Percidae; genus Etheostoma; species Etheostoma cragini. The sequence continues at coordinate 25,220 of NC_048422.1, forward strand.
AAAACTGAAAGCTGAAACTTTGGCAGGAGAAGGGCCTGGACCACCTTGCTAAACTCTATGAAGGAGGAACAATGGAGTTATTTGAGGGCTTAAAATGGAAATATTCTCAGTTAATTTCCTATCACAATCTCCAATTACAACATTTAGCATAAAAGAAAATACATGCTCAAAAACAGAACACATTCCTAAACAATCTAAATTGAAAGGATTTATCTCTTAAATTTATGAAACTTTACGCTTAAACTCAAATTATTCTACTGACCACATCAGAAAGAAAGGATGTATGGACAACAATCATAAAAAATACATGTAATAATCTGAGCCTTTTACGCTGATAATAATAATTCCTTAATAATTTGGGGGACGGAAGGACTACTCTCTGACACCACCAGAGAGACAATTTAAAATATTACATAGACTTTATTTTTCACTACTAATAAAGGGCAGAGCTGGTCTGGGCTCTCTTCAATAATAAACAGAAATGAGCACATAGCTACAAATGTTTTGGAAATGTATAAAGAAAGAAATATTGTTGGGAGATTTTAAAGATTAAATGGTTACCCCTGTTAGATATAATTTGAAACTACCACGTCATTTGTACATTTTAGCAGTGGAAATAATGCCTACAATGCTATTTTGATTGGAATACTCTTGTACATAGCAGAGAAGACTATTCTCAATTCCTGGATCTCTAAGGAATGTAATTATGGCCACCTGGCGGAGTGTACGTTTGGTTTTGTCTTGATTTATCATTGTTTTGTCTCTGTCTTATTTAGTATTATGTATGTATGCAGAGTGGGATGGAAGTAAAATGTGTGAATTGATTGCCAGAGCTCCAGTGACAAAATTACTTCCACCAGTATAGGGTGAAGGGATGAGGTGAGATAAAAACAGTTCCTATTTGTTCTTATTTAAGGTCATAATGACTCTCCCACAGTTCACTGTACCTGTAAACATAGCTGCGGCTCCGGGGGGAGTTGCGAAGCGGGACCCTCCAGTTGGGGCCCAGTGTTGCATACATGCGGCCCCTGTTTGTCACACATGGTCACAGTCAGTCTCAGGCTTGTGGGGTTAACCTTTTCCTTAGAAGACCTGTTTAGTGTATCCATAGGCATTATAAAAGAAGTGGACGTAGCATCCGGGATGTCACCACTGTTTTGTGGAGCGCCGTCGCCATTTTGTTTTTTTGGAACCAGAAGTAACCATATTTGGACTGGAACTAAATGATCAGCTAACTCTAGCACTAGCTACTTAGCTTGGTTGTTGCCGTTCCACAGGTCCGAAGGGCTATTATTCTTATGCCAAGTAGTTAGAGAAATGTCCCAGTGGACTGGAAGCTCATTGGTCTGACGTCCCATTATCTTAGTAACAAAAGCACACTGTTGCAAAGGCCCAAAAATACACACTCTCGCTAAATAACGTTTTAGCCCTTAAAATATTAGTTTATTTGGATGTACAAGTAATCATTTAACCCAAACCATGATCTTTACCTAACGTTAACCCAAAATGTTGTGCTTACACCAAGCCAGACCTTAAGCACAGTGTTCTTCCACACAATACATCAATAATAAAGCATGTCAAAGTGCACCACGATATTTAGGGAAGACGACAACTAACATGGCCTAACTAATCTCCAAACCATAAATAATGGCAGTGCGTCATTATTGGTTGTAAGTCAAAATAAAATGTCTATATTACTAAGTTCACCCTATTATTGTGGAACCATGGTTCACTTGAATTGTTGAACTATGATTTAGTAAATCAACATTACTAAAAATGTTTTGACTGAATCATCAAGTTTATTACTTTACTTTTATTCATGTTGGTTGAACGTGTCGTTAATAGTTGACATTAAGAAAAAGTTGAGACTTTATTTTCCTCTTCTTCAGTTATATAAAATGCAAATTCATTTTAAAACTGACTTTCCACAATTCAATTAGTTCTTCTGATAAATAAGACATGTTTTACAAAGCAGAACTCGGATTTAATAAAGTCAAGTCATCTAACTGAGTGAATATGCTGAAAGGCAGTGTTTTGGCATGTCAAACCAGGTTAGTTAAGGTTCCACATCTTACTAAAGTGTGTTTCACTTGGTTCACCGAAGGGCATTAAAGTTAAACATCAGCTGGCTAAGTCAACAGATTTGGCTTCACTTTCGAGACCGGGAAGCTCCGCCCACTTCGTTTGCACAGTCTGTGAGTGGATCTGATTCAAACCATACGCAGTACTGAATGACAGAGATGATGATATCTAATGTCCATCCACAGACCTTTTTAATCAGTCCATTTTGTGTTCTCGCTGGGGGAGGTTTGAAGACATACAGTAAGATTAACTTGACAGTGGATACTAGCAACATTTAAAAGCATTGATAATGAATGTAAAATGAATATGCTGCAGGCACAGACTGAAGCTAGTGGCACTGAAATACATTTATCAGATAAGATCAAAGTTCAAAGGATAAATCTGGCAATGTTACTAGGAATGAATTGACTTTGAGAAAGAAACAAAAAAATGTAACATTGTAAGCCTCAGTACTGTACAGAAGTCTGAAGCTTAGTCTGGCTTACCAGATACTGACATCCAGCGTGTGAGGGACACGCCGGAGATCAGGCTCTCTTCCCCTTCTATTTACTTAGCAGAGCCCCTGCGTTCCTGCGTCCGGGGCTTGGCGCCGCCCAAGACCATTTTGATTAGTTTAAAGAAATACAAACAATCCAGAGCATTCCGTTCCCCTGCATTAGAATAGGCGTTATAGTAAGAGCACTGACACAGTGCTGTGGAGAACGACTAAGACGGAACAGAAAGTGACTGTCTGCGCACGATGAACCTTGGAACCCACCAACTATCGGTCTGACCAGGAATTAGCCGCTGAGGGCTAGGAACAATATTTTGGGGGTTCAGGTGTAGCCAGCAGATATCCAGGCAAAACCTTCCAGTGCCACGGCCACTGCTTATAGTCTGATTAGCAACTTAAACAAATTGTTTCTCTGCATATGAATGCAGGAACAATTTTAAAAAACTGTTAAAAAACTAAATAGTTGACAGACAATAGCCTATGGGTTCTGAGACTACATTTCGGCCAATGCCTTTTTCCTCTTTTGATTTCTACATGGACTATTTACCTGCATGCATCCAAAGCATTCTCAACAAGATTGGTGAATCCTTATTTGACAACAAATGGAAACCAGAACGCTTCCAATATACACATCGTGTCCCGTTGATACAGATTCTGAAGATGCAACAAAGATTAACTGATGATTACTCTGAGATGGTGACACTGTTTAAATGGGATACAAGTGAGAGATTTTTAAGACTGTTATCAACATGGATCAGGGCCCAACCAATAAAGGATTTTTAAGGCCGATACCCATACGAAATTTGGTCATTTCAAAATCAGATTTTCCGATACATTGGCTGATAAATATTTTTTTTTAATCCAGATTTGTGTTAAAAAACATAAACAGATTTCCCTAACATTAGTCATTTGTAGTTGTTTATGAGTTTTTACAAAAATTACAGGGACAATGTAGAGCGTCCTCTGGTGGACAGACTGTGCAACACCATCACTAACAGAGACGTAATAGAGCAACATTTTTTAAGGCTGTTAAAGCCACACTTTACTCTTTTTCAGGCTACTGTAAAACGGAACCCTCCTGTTAAGCCAGCTTCATTCCAAGTCTGGGTGAGACATCACATATCCAGTGTGTCTCTCAGGTAATATCGGAGCATTCTGATGTAGTATTTTTAAATGAAAGGCTTAAAGGTAAAGCTACATTGACATTTTTTCAGGCTGTTAAAGCCATATTATACTCTTTTTAAGGCTACTTACAAAAGGAATCCTTCTGTTAAGCCAGCTTCATTCCAAGTCCGGGTGAGACATCACATATCCAGTGTGTCTCTCAGGTAATATCGGAGGATTCTGATGTAGGACTTTAAAATTAGGGGCTCAAGAACAAAGCAATATTGAAATATTTTCAAAGCTGTTAAAGCATCCTCTGATGGATAGACTATGCAATGCCATCACTGACAGGGACGTTGTAGAGCGTCCTGTGGAAGACAGACTATGCAACGCCATCACTATCAAAAACGTTGTAGAATGTCCTCTGGTGGACAGATTTTGCAATGCCATCACTAACAGGGACGTTGTAGCGCGTCCTCTGGTCGACAGAATATGCAATGCCATCACTAACAGGGACGTTGTAGCGCGTCCTCTGGTGGACAGACTATGCAATGCCATCACTAACAAAACGTTGTAGAGTGTCCTTTGGTGGACAAACAATGCAACGCCATCACTAGTGGGGACGTTGTAGAGTGTCTTCTGGTGGACAGACTATGCAAGAGGGCGAAGAGGGAAGCGTTACATAGTATGCCTTCAAGGCAAGAAATACTTTATATGTCATGTCAAAGTGATTATAACATTAAAGGATCAAATGACTGCTTCTAGCTGATGACTGGCTCTCACCTCTCCATTGCAGGTGACAGCTCCTCCCCCAAAGAGCTTTCACTGCTGCCTATTAGGAAAAACACAGGATAGGTATAACCTAATATACGTGTAGAGTTAATGACAAAAGCTATTTAAGCATTTGTAAATATATTATAAGCAGTGTGGAATAAGTACATTGCTGAATAAAACTTCTATAAAATAATATTTACTTTAGCTCTAGAAGCAAACAAATGATTAAAGACCTCAGCATTACTGAAGCTGCAAAAAGGAGAGTCATTCCTGTGGACTCCTCACACTGAGAGCTTACTGTCATACAGAACAGCAGCCGCTTCATTCACATTACAATCAAATGCTACACTTTCTTCTACAGCCCAAACTGGTTAGAAGAGACAAAGCTGCATTGTGTCTGCCTTGAACAGAACTGGCTCTAAAGATAGACGTACCTAAAGACAGGCCGTTGGACACAGAAGTACCGTGTGGATCATTCCGGACCGGACTCTGAGACTCTAAAAAGCTGTCGTCCAGCAGGTGGCGTGCTTTCTGTATGGGAAACGTAGCACTCCTGCTCTGGGACATGCCGTACTGACACATCATGCTGTGGACAAAACAGCCCAAGGACCTGTCATTTCACACTTCTTAAGTTTAGTCAGTTTTCACTTCATTCTACCTTCACATCCACCTTCAGCTTTCTCTCACCACTCTGTGAGGCATGGCCTGTGTGTTTGGAGTATGAGCGGCCTATCCATTGGCCCATCAGGCCCAGAAGCACAGTCACACATTTTATATAATAGAGCTATATTATAGGCGATATCCCCTTCATGAGTTAAAACAGGTTACGAGTTTGAGGACTTGACCCTCCTGGGCTTTGCGCTATATTATCCCTCACGTATGTTAGCGCTGCTTATTGCTGCTCTGCATGTCTGCTTGTGTCATCCAATAGTCAGAATCAGCAGTGATGGGCTTGCATGGCTAAATGTGCCATTTAGTGGATACTGCTGTTTCCTGTTACAGTGTTACAATCAATGGCTATCTGTGAGCTCTCCCTTCACTGGTTGTCTACAGGAATAATACAAGATCAACCGTTGAATATGAAGCATGTCGACTTTAGCTTTCCCTGCTGAGAAATGGATGACTGAGAAGCAAAGATGTCCACACTGACCGTATCATCGGCATGTGGATTTTATCCCCTTATGTTGTTTAACAGTGTTGGATATGCTTTAAAAAAAATTCTGTTCTGAACTATTGTATATTTTCTCTTGTTTTGTATTATTTGAGGGTGACCAAAAAGATCATGCAAAGGGACTGCCAATGAAAGTAGCTTGGTAGCTAACTTTGGTGCATCAATATCTGCTGGAGTGTTGATAAACCATTAAAATAAATTATTATTAATTTAGTATTTTATAATTTGGGGCCTCTCAGATATTATTCTCTGCAGATCTGTATCACCGACTGATAAGTCTGACATTTATAAATTACATTTCATTACAGATTTCTCAAGGAATACAGTTCCTCAGTGTTGTTGGAGTCATATTATTGGACTTAAACATGGACTGAGATAGATGTCAGGGGCAGTTTGTCTAACTCACTTGTTTCCCAGACTGTGGCTCTTCCTGTGGTGAGAGGGAGGGGGGGTGGCGATGTGAACCCCCACAGACGCATCGGGACAGGTAGGCCGGCGGTTATACCTCAGTGAGGTAGAGATCACCGAAAGACCTAGAATACAGACATTCAGACAGACAGAAACACAGACACACAAACAGACACAAAGAAAGAAAGACCCACAGACAGACAGACAGACACACAGATACACAGACAGACAGATAGACAGACACAGACAGATACACAGACAGACACAGAAAGAATACGCAGACAGACACACAGGCATACAGACAGACACACAGATACACAGACACAGAGAGATACACAGACAGACACCGACAGATACACAGACAAAGAGACACACAAGCAGACACAAAGACAGACAGACAGGAAAAGTGTATCGTTAATGTTAAGTGTATTGTTTACGAAAACAAACGTGTGCCCTTTCCAGAAAATGAAAACATGCCTGTTACAGCTCTTTTGCCCTCCCACACCTGCCTCCCGTTAGCCCCTCCCATGCCTGCCTCCCGTTAACCCCTCTCATGCCTGCCTCCCGTTAGCCCCTCCCACATCTGCCTCCTCGTGCAGATAATACATGACTACAGAGTCACTGTGCCTTAGTTATTCTGTTTAAATATCATTCCACACTATTATTTTGGAATATACGCTATGTGAGAACTATGAAAGAATATATTTTTGGTCATAAAAAAAAAACAAAGTAGATTTCAAATGGGTCTATGCACATAGAATAAAAACCCTTTTGGTAAAGTATCACTTAAAACGTAAGTGCTACTCCTGTATGGTGCCACTAGTCAAACCAAACCACTTTCTCCACATATCCCACATCAGCTAGGCTTTAAAATGTTTCCAACAGATCCACTAGATGGAGCCAATGAGATGGAGAATAAAATCCCATCAGGAACCAATGCCTTCATCCACAGCCTCAGTTTACCACTGTTGGAAGGCTGACCTTATGCAGTGTTATTCTGACTGGAAACCATCCATCCATCCATCCATCCATCCATGTATCCAATGTAGACATTAACTGCATTGCGCACTGATAATGCACTATGAACTTGTTCAAATTTTAATCATTGCTACAAACAAGAGGGAAATGTTTCTCATAATCATAAACCATAACGTGTTAAAATCCATTTGGCAGCAGGATAATGTGCTCCCTGTGTAATATGCCTTCATTCCCCCTCATCCAGCTCGTAAAGATGTGTGCTGCATATGCTTTCTGGAGAAGTGAGCACTTGATGGCACCTTATTCTGACAAGTATCCAAACTTTACTCTCCTTTCCCACATCAATAAATTCATCAAACCTATTTTGCTGATGGTTGTAACATATGAAGTTGAAAAGCTTCATTTGCACTAAATGTTACTCATTCATCATGTTGATGTTGCCAAAAATATTTCAGGTACGAGCTGTAAACACAATTCACAATCATTTCTGCAAATAAATCAAATTATGTAAGACAGACATCTTTACCCATTAGGCCACAAGGCAAAAAACATTCTGTGGTGATATTATCTTTTAGCTTCAGTTCTGTTTACAACTAGCCAATACCTGGATTCATTTCAAAACTATTACATCTCTTATTTAATAATTGTATCAAACCTTACATTCTTCAGTAGCAAACACTAGTGTCTAAGGACTAAGGGTGCAGTATAGATTTGAAAGGCCCTAGAGGCAACATAGTGATTTTTTTTTATATTGGTCTATATAAATAAAATGTAGCTGACATGAGATGATCGACTGAAAAGAGGCAGTGAAGACAGCTCATATTCGGGTGTTCCCCCTGTTCTGACTCAGTGACAAATGTACTGCTTGAAACATCAGGTCATGTGACATTTCTCTGGTTGTCATGTTGTAGTCTTTATCCACGACAACGCTCCACTTCTGGGATCGCTCCGCAAAATTCTGCCGGTTTTAACTCCTTTAGGCCAGATGTCTGTCCTCTTTCCCTGTCTCTGTGTTGGCGTTCTATTCTCCGTCCCCTTCCCGTCTCTGTGTTGGTGCTCTAACATCCGTCCCCGTCCTCTGTCTCTGTGTTGTCATTCTAACCTCTGTTGGACTATGGTTACCTGGTCCTCAGATCTCTGCAGGGTAAATCCAGACAGCTAGCTAGACTATCTGTCCAATCTGAGGAATATAGTTACCTGGTCCTCAGATCTCTGCAGGGTAAATCCAGACAGCTAGATAGACTATCTGTCCAATCTGAGTTTTCTGTTGACGACTAAAACTACTTCTTAACGTACACATGTTTCACCAAAACAACTTCATTCCTGAGACTATTTAGCAGAGGTACCATGGTTCCGTCCAGAGCTTAGCCCTGCCCAAGATGATTGTGATTGGTTTAAAGAAATGCCGATAAACCAGAGCATGTGTTTTTCCCATCCCTTGTCTCTTGAAGGAACTTGTTTTGGTGGAACATGTGTACGTGCATTGCAGGTCTGTCATTAAAACATTGTGGCAGTTGAGAGGGAGAGAGATGGAGAGAAAGAGAGAAAGGGATATAATAGTAGTTTCTATAGCAACCATTAAAAACAAAGCCCTCATGTTGCTGGCCAGCCTGCAGGGTTATGAGTCAATGGGAAGAACTGCAGGGTCTGAACCTGAGGACCCAGCTGTTAGACATTTAGCTGTGTCGTTAACTTCCTCTACAGTCCCTGACAAAAGTCTTGCCGCTTGTGTACAAATTGACCTGAAGTGCCGTTTAAATACACTTCCAATCAAGATTTATTTACAAGAAGTGGGTCATTTTAATCCCAACAACTTTTGTAATAACGTTTCAGTGCAAAACAAAACTGTTAAAAAGTATTCTAATATTCAAAGCTTGGTAAAGCCCATTGAGTCATTTTTTGCAAAGACATAAGTGTTGTTGCCTTGTTATTTGAGCTTCATCTGTGACAAACAATGGATCAATTAGGTCCCGGGTGTGTATAAAAACAACCCCAGTACACTAGACCTTCACATCAACTGCAACTAGACCTCTGCAAACATGCCTAAGATTCACACTGAGACTAAAGTTTTGATTCTCAAGAGGCTGAAGACCTTGGTCCCGCTCCATGTTCTGTGATGCCACGTTCTACTGCTACACTGCAGTGCCCTGCTACGTCCTGCTGTGCCTTGTAATGCCGCACAGCATCCTGCTATGCCATGAACTACTACAAAGAACTGCTACAGACTACTAATTTTTTCTATTTTTGTTATTGCCACTCTTCATTCTAACCCCAACCGGTCGTCAGACACCGCCTACCAAGAGCCTGGGTCTGACCGAGGTTTCTGCCTAAAAGGAAGTTTTTCCTCGCCACTGTCGCACTGTTGCTTGCTCTGGAGGAGACTACTAGAACTGTTGGGTCCTTGTAAATTCTGGAGTGTGGTCTATCTGTATAGTGTCTTGAGATAACTCTTGTTATGAATTGATACTATAAATAAAATTGAATTGAATTGAATTGAATTAGATCCACTACTGATGTGGCGGACACCGTCAATGTGTCTCAGCGTCAGGTAGAGAGGATAAAAAAAACATTTGAAGACACCGGAGAAGTTTTTGACAAGCCAGGTCAGGCAGACCCTGCAAGACAACTGCTCAAGAGGTCCGTTTTTTGGCTCGAAAATCCAAGGCCAGCACATTTTCCACTGCAGCAGAGCTCCACGAGATCTGGTCATCTGAAGTCCCTGTGTCGACCAGAAGAGTTTGTTGGATTCTGTCTCGAAATGGCCTCCATGATCGAATCAGTGCCCAGAAGCCAGCACTACACAAAAGACAATTGAAAAACTGTGTGGCATTTGCCAAGGCCCACAGCCTGCTAACAGGATGGACGCTGGAAAGTGGAAGAAAGTGGATTTTTCAGATGAATCTTCTGTTGAATTACACCACAGTTGCCGCAAATGTTGCAGGAGACCTACTGGAGCCCGCATGAATCCAAGATTCACCCAGAAAACACACATGTGCAAGAGATCTGCAGGGTGAAAGGCAACATCAATAGTCTCAAATACCAAGACATCTTAGCTACCTCTTGTATTCTCAACCATAAAAGAGGCCAAATTCTGCAGCAGGATGGTATGCTCCATCGCATACTTCCATCCCCACTACAAAGTTCCGTAAGGCGAAGAAGATCAAGATACTCCAGGATTGGCCAGCCCAGTCACATGGCATGAACATCATTGAGCATATGTGGGTAGGATGAAAGAGGAAGCATGGAAGACCAAACCAAAGAATATTGATGAGTTATGGGAGGCATGTAAGACTGCTTTCCTAGCTATTCTTGATGACTTCACCAATAAGTTGTATGAATCCTTGCCAAACCGCATGGATGCAGTCCTTCAAGCTCATGGAAGTCATACAATATATTAAATTTGGATCTCACAGCACCACTATTTAATTTGCTGACATATTTTAGTATTTGCAGTAATTTGTTCAATTTCTGTATAGGCGACAAAACCTTTGACTTGCCAAAATTTGACTATTTCTTACACCAATTGATTGATTAAAAGTCAGGTTAATAGCAGGTGTTTCTACAAAATAGATAAGCGACAAGGCTTTTGTCAGGGACTGTACATGACTTTAAAGGATGAATAAAAAAAGTGAACTGGCCTATTAGTTAAATGAGTTTATTTATCTGAAATAAAGCTGATTATTAGTTACCTTTTAATGTTGTTTTTACTCCCTCAGCTGTGTTTCCTCAGTCTGCCAGGCGGACACATTTACAGAAAAGCACAACTCCATGTAATCCCCTCACACACCGAGCAGAAGACCAAAAGACAACAGTGTGCAAAGAGCTGTTTCAGGACTATACTATAGTATATAAAAATGTGAGGGGAGAAGCATCCAGACAGCTGCTTGATGGGCTGAGTTCCTTCACAGCGTGGATGAGAAACACATAGAGTCCACCGAGGGCATTCCCTTCCCTGAGGAACAAAATAAAGCTCTCATCTTCCCTAACTCATAATGTAAGACTATATAAGTTACAATTACAAAGTCTGTATCTAATATTTATGTGAAATCTATCTGGTAATTACAAGATAGTAAGGTGAAGGACGGGGCTTTCACACCTGGAAGTCCCAATCAAGGTCTGGAAAAAGGTTCATGTTTTAGTTTGATCTGGTCTGATCTGGCACAAAGATCTCTATGTAACGTAACTACGTCCCGCCGTCATCATGTAACAGAGTTAAAAATGTATTTTATTAATTCTAATTGCCAATTTATATTTTATTTAATTTTAAATATCAGTTAAAGTTTTGTTTGATATTTGTCAATTTCATCTTATTGAGTGCAATCCATTTATCACATCGTCATTGTTTCCTGCAGAGATGTTGTTACTGCATTGTGCCTCTTTTGTACCTCCTATGTTGCTTTAGCTTCCGGTTTCCCCTCACAATAATGTCTTGTATTGCTGAGGTAGGTTGTGTGTAAAATGCCGATGCGCTATTTTATTGTTTTCTTTGAAGATTGTGCTGTGACCCTTCAACATTTAACTTTGCAAAGTTAATACCATGTTAACTAACTGCTTTGTGCCATTTCTATGGTTTAATGTAACTTGTAATGACGCATTGTCTAACTTTCTTTTCGCGCCGTTTTTGCGCGCTTGTATAATGTAAATAATGGAGGTACTTTATGAGTGTGTGAATTATGTTGTGTGATGTCTGGGTGCAGATGCAGTTAACAATGGAAACAGACCACTGATATGATGTTATCTTCTGCAGGTGTATGTCTTTTTGTTGGATATATAATATGGTATTACCGTGTTACTTTGTTCATTGAAGTTGTCAGAGTGTGGAGCGTTGCTTCTCATATAAACTGGTATAGCTCAGATTGGGTTTTTCAGACAATAATGTCTTGTATTGCTGAGGTGCAGATGCAGTTAACACTGGAAACAGACCACTGATATTATGTTATCTTCGGCAGAAAAATAAATTCCAGGAAAAACGTCAATTGAAGTGGTCGAATTTCATTCCCTGCCCATATCAGTCACAATCACACATGTGAGCTCTGTCTCCCAACAGTTGGAACTGATTGGTCTGTACACGGGTTTCCCCGTCCTCTTGTCTCCTCACTCCGTGTCAGAGTTTTTACAACTGACTGCTGCCCCTGCAATTGTTTTGTTGCGTTGCTGGAAAGCAAGACAGAGGAACTTTACTTGGGGTTTGAGGAGCTGCAGCATTAATTTAGAAATAAACTGAAATCTACACTGTACATTCCCTCACACTTAACAAGTTAACCTCTGAGTCTGCTCTGAGCGCTGACACGTGTCTATCTCACGCACACACACACACACACACACACACACAGCTCGGAGCTGAGCTTCCCCGGTCTTATAACACCAAGAAAGCCTGCCAGAGCATCCTGGAGTGGATCTGAAAGGCTGTGACATTCAAAAAATGCTTTCACACCAGAAAGGAACCAGACCTTGGTTCAGCTTGATCTGGTTTTGGTCAGACAAAATTTCAGCTATGGATCTGAAACGTTGTCCAGTGGAGGTTTCACACCTTTAATTTTGATTCGGACAAAACCAAAAAGTCTTAAAGTCTGGACCAATTGCAGTAGGTGTGAAAGCCCCCTGAGGGGGTGGCAGACAGAGGGATGAGGGAGCTATCGGCTTGGATTTCCTCCCCAGGTCCAGCCTGGTAGATATTAGATGTGATAAAGCTGGAGAAGTAACACTCAGTTTTATTATTGGTCAAATGATGCAGTTATTGTTCTGATTGTAACTTATCTATTCAGAAACACGTATCTACAGTAATCCATGCTGATAATCAGCCGAGCCGTCACCTTGGGGATCTTAGGGGGCTTTCACCAGTACCTTTCTACCTACCGACCTACCGACCTACCCACCAGGGAGTGCAATGCTGTTGGTTTGGGGTTTACTAGCCTGCACACAATTTACGGATTACTATATGATGCAAAGGATACCTTTCAGATCGATAATCTGTTCTGAGCACACATCGCTGACTGTCTGTGTGACATCATCTCTCTCTGCTTCACTCATTGTCTGTAGAAACACTAAAGCTGAACCAGACGAGCCAAGACATTAGAAATGTGCTGTTGCTCTTTTCTATCCAAGTAATGACTTGAAAACAAAAACACAGTTTACTGTGATGAGCAACACAGGAGCCAGCAGGGGACCCATCTTCCTCCCCAGGGGACACACCCCCCCTCCTTCTGTTTCACCTAAAGGACAAATCAGAGGGACGCCATTGCATCAGCATATCTCTGTCTTACCTGTCAGGTCTTCTTTAGACGAAGCAATGCGAGGGGAGCTGTTGCCAGGCTCAATCTTCAGAGACAGTCTGCAACATCAGACACAACGGCCAATCAGCTGAGAGTTAGTAGTGTCCAGATACATCAAACACTTACTGATAAGCTATTAAGATTCAATAATTTCACTTGGGTGGGCTCAACAACCACAAAACATGTAATCTCACAACAGATTGATAGAGTACACACAACAGAAGTGTCCACAGAAACACACTGCCACAATTACAATAAATACACTAGTTTGACTATGTGGCCCATGTCATTAAAGTGACAAGTTGGAGTGCATGTGCACATGTATACAACCAGTGAAGCATTGCTTTGGAATAAGTGCTATGGTGGAAGCAAAATGTTCTAGGGTTAATACTGCGTAGGTCACCAAAAAGGAAGACTAATAAACGAGGTGTGTTCCAGACCTTTAGGATCCTGAAGATTAAAAAACTGCAAAAGACAATCAAGACTAGCAGTTTTTTTTTGTAATTTCATTTGGCTAATTTAATGGTACGCCTCGGAAAAACTTCATTTTAAATTTCAGGTTTACAGACCCAAAACGAATGTGTGTTGGGCTCTGAGTGCTGCCAAACTTCAGGTGACCTACACTCATTACTGTGCCTGAACACATCCTGTGTAGACACAGACGGAGTAAGTATTATCATATGAGTGGCGCTGTGGGTACGTCCCAAGTCCGTAGACCGCATCCATGTTTACTTCACTTGCCTCCATTCCTTTTCCGACCGAGGAAGCACGGGAGGAGAGAGGAAACAAGCAAATGTGTTTCAGAGGGATACTTCCTTTACTCTGAAATGTCACATAAATTGGACAGCTGTTTGGGCATTCAGCTGCTCAACTTCCAGGAAGGCTGCTCTCTGTATCCTTGCTCGTAGGACCTTAAGGATCTATTCCATGCCCCTGTCTTACTTTTACATCCTCGGGGCAGGATTAAGAGCTTTGAGATGGCCTTCACAAAGGAGGGCCAAGACAGCTTCCAGTTCAAGCGATGAGCGAGGAGATATCAGATAAGAGACTTGGGCTCCATCCAGTGTTACCGTGCAGAGATGATGCAGATAATGGTCCTTCATCTCTTCTAGCCCTGTGGAAATTCACCGCTGGCTCTGATGGCTCGCAAAGGTTTTGATACCTGACCAAATTCCTTGAGGTATTGTATGTAGACCTGTGACTTAATGAGATAATGATGTCATCAGATATTCAGGTAGAGCCAAGCTGACTGAAAGGTCTGCATGTGCTCTGTTTGCATGTGGAATAATCTCAATGTATTTGGCTCTGTGGTAAATGTGATTTTGCCACACATCCCCACATATGGAAAGAATTTATTGAAACGGTGTAGGGGGAAGGGAACTGTGGATTAACGAGTCATTAATTAGTAAGCGGCTTTGGTTTATGGATGTCTGTTTAAAGAGCTGGCATGCAACGCCAAACACATGTGTAGTGTCCAAATTACATCATTCACTCCTCCTGGTTTCATCACTTCTCTTGTGTTATGTTAGTAGTTATGTTATGTGACCATCTCACTGTAGCATTATACACCAATTGGATTCATTCACCAAATAACCTGATTCATGTTTAACAAGCCATTACTAATTAAACTGCTGTGGAATTTTCAAATCCCCAAATAGAGTTCTGCTTGTGTTTTCAGTTTAGCACTGGCCGTGGGCTGGGCCTGGGGCCAGAGGGGGCCTGATGGGCCCTGGGTGATGGCAGAGAGCTAAACATGTTTCAGAGCACAGAATGGGAGCCGCTGCCTGGGAAAGTCTTCAGTGCCTGCTGGATGAATGAACTCCCTGTGGACAAAGATACAACCAGATGCTTGTCCTTTTCCATCCTGTTTCCTGTGCATTGACCCCGCCAATTTCACGCCACCCTCCATGTTCCAGTGTACTGGAGAAAAGCTTGTGTGCTGACCAAGGGAAGAGAGTTTGTTTTAGGGAGACTTTATAAACTGGCCATGAGAGGTCTGGAAAAAGTTTCCACAATAAAGAGTTTGTCCTCTGGGGAGGGTCAAAAGCCGATAAAATGGCATTAGGCCGGTAAACATGTTGTAGCCCCCGCGCAGTACCATTCGCTGAGATCAAACTTACTTGAAGTTGTCATCTTCCACAAATTTCTGGAGTTCCTCTATGTAGCGAACTGACAACAGATACTTCTGGACATGTGGCAGGGTCACCAAGTAATCTGAAGAAGAAAAGTCCCATCTGACAGTTAACACATACATGATACTAGCTCCGCATGTCCACCAAAATCAAGTACAGGACTCATCAAAGCTAATGTCAACAAGTGTCATAGGATTTAAGTTGCACATTTTTGTGTTCAGCACAAGGGGCAATACCTACCTCAGTGTGTTGTAACACTAAGAGCGAGAACAGAGCAGAAGCACCCTAAAGCAGTGGAACTCAAACTGCAGATTAAAGCAAGCAGGTAATCTACTCATTTGTTACCGTAGTTACAGGACATCTGCAGGTCGGAGATGACCCTGAGAAGGTTGTTCATCTGATTGGTCCGCTGCTCTGTCTCTATAATACTGTCTGACGCAGGATATGCTGAGTCGATGTAGATCATGTCCAGCAGGTAGATCCCTGGAAGAGAGCACACACAGAATATAATCTCTGAAACAGGAAGAGCGGCCACCTGCTTCCACATTGCTAAGAGCACTTTTCTACTCTGTTATCGCTAATCTGGATACTCACTTATATTTTGGATACTCATATGTTTGGTGTTTTGATATGCCATGCAATGTCTTTCAGGAGCCATATGTGGGATAATAGATAACATAAAAGTGATAACTCTTCTAGTTGAAGAGTTGAATGTCAGATTTCTGGCATTATTAGGACAGGAGGAGAAAACCACAGAGCCCACTGCAATGTGTCCAGCATTACCTGGAAAACAACGGTTGAGTCACCAGATTCCTTCTATTTGTATTAATTACTCTGTAACAAGTAGGGCTGAACAATATTTAGTTTTATCGTCTACATGGCGCAGGATGTTGCGATGTCGACACAACAACGTATTTGATGCTTGATAAAAAAGTAAACGTTCCCTTTTCTCCTGTTGTGGTATTGTTAAAGAAAGAAAAGAAACAAGGGGTCTGTCCCAAGTAACGTATAAATGTTTAAGTAATCTACAACAGAAGTCTGTTTCTGATATAATGTCATTTCCACTGATTTAAGAGTTCTTGAATACACACAATGTGTTGCTAGAGTGTTACATGCAGGCTCTGCATGTATGGCAAACCACCAATCAAAATCAATGTCAATCAATTCCTCTAACAAACAAGCAAACCCCGCTATTCGACCACAACCTGACATTTAGGAAGCAACATGCATGCACTATTAATATATAAAAATATTATTAATAGTAAATGCTAGCCATTACTAAATACCAGACTGGAGACTCACATGAGCATCATCTATCTGCTGTGCTGATTGTATTTTTGAAAAGTATGCCTTATATTCTGTACATATATATTAAAGTACATCAGAATACAGAATGGCCAAGGCAGACAGATGGACACAAATGGAGCAGAGTGGTTAGGGCACATATGGATGCAAAATCAAGACATTATCATAAATAAATAATAAAAAAACATGCCAACCAGCAGGCAAAAACCCATTTGACACCAAGCAAATCGGTTCCGATCTTGAAACAGCTGAGTCAGGTCTTACAAATAACTACGAATAAAAACCTAACCATGAGTTGAAATGCCAACAATACCAATATTTCTGCACTGAATCTAGTGAGACCTTAAAAATCAAATCTCAACACTCAATCTAAGCCAAATAAATGTTCAGTGTTTCTCTAGAACACACACAAATCATTAAGCTGAGGAGACATTTTGTAGTCATTATTACCATGTGATTGGGGTTGGTTGTCACAAAGTTTCACAAACTGCTAATTTTGGTTTCCCACTGACTTTAACAACCATGTATGATTAGTGGTGAGTTATATAAGAATGGTAGAGTACTGTTTATGGTGACAGAGAAAGCCCACCACAGGACAAGTCACAAAGCATAAACAGATGCAGAAAACATGCACACACACTTGGCAATTCTATACACCTTTTTTAGAAATGCACTGTAAATACAGAAAACAGGCCAAGTGAACTACAATTACCTTTACAATAGATGATTTCATTGGTAAGGGATTACAATTTCAAAATTAAGCCATTATTAAAGTCATATATTTTTATTATTGCTTTGTCACTGATTACATCCCAGCTTCTCACTAAGGGAGACGCCAGCCCCCCTTCTGAGGAAACCCATTGTGGCTGCTTGTACCTTGGATCTCGTTCATGACCATAGGTGATGGTAGGAACCAAAACTGACGGGTAGATAAAAAGGTGTGATAAATTGAATATAATACCGCACCCACTGCGCCGATTCTCCAAACAATCTCCTGCTCCATTGTCCCCTCAATAGCAAACAAAACCCCAAGGTATTTAAACTCCTTCACTTGGGGTAAGGACTCACTCCCTACCTGAAGAAGGCACTCCATTGGTCTCCTGCTGAGAACCAGGGTCTCAGATTTAGAGGTATTGATCTTCATCCCAGCCGCTTCACACTCGGCTACGAACCGATCCAGTGAGTGCTGAAAGTCACAGGCCGATGATGCCATCAGGACCACATCATCTGCAAAAAGCAATGATGATATCCTGAGCCCACCAAACTGCAACCCCTCACCACCCCGACTACGCCTCGATATCCTGCCCATGAATTCTACAACCAGGATTGGTGACAAAGCACAGCCCTGGAGGAAGCCAATCCTCACCTGGAACGAGTCCGACTTTTCTGCTGAGAACCCGGACAAAGCTCTCGCTTTGGTCATACAGAGATTGGATGGCCCTGAGAAGGGACCCCCTCATACCATACTCTCGCAGCACCTCCCACAGTATCTCCCGGGGGACACGGTCATATGCCTTCACCAGATCCACAAAACACACGTAGACGGATTGGGCACACTCCCAGGCTCCCTCCAGGATCCTTGCAAGAGTGAAGATCTGATCCGTTGTTCCATGTCCAGGACGGAATCTGCATTGTTCCTCTTCAACCCGAGGTTCGACTCGTCCCGACGTTCATAATTTACCCGCACTACCTCTTTAGGCTTAGCCGGTCTGTCCAGAGTCTTTCCACACACCCTGACCCAACTCACCACCAGATGGTGATCAGTTGACAGCTACAACCCTCTCTTCACCTGAGTTTCCAAAATATACAGTCTCAGGTCAGATGAAACAGAGAGATAGGTGCCACGTAGCTTTTTCAGGCTGTGCCCGCCTGGGCTCCATGGCAAACCTGGCCACCAGGCACTCTATGACCAACCCTCTGTCTGGGCCTGGCTCCAGACAGGGTTAGGTTAGGGTAAAAATGCACCACCCTAGATGGGCACGGGCACAAGGGGACCACTGGTGTGAGTAAAACACTTAAAAACCTCCTTAAAAAACCTGGCTCGGTTCTATAAAAGCTGTTTAAAAGAAGGCCTAATGATCAGAGCAGGGTCAAAGAACCACAGGATAGGACGGACAGCGGGAAAATAAAACTTTTAATAAAAGGTCTCCTCTCCTGCTCCTCTCCCGGAGACACTACCAAATAATTAAAATAAATAAGTAAAAGGTATATGTAGAGAGAGTAAGAGTTATGTAAATACATAAAATGTCCGGTGTCTTAATACAAAGAGATTCTATTTAAATATATTAAAATCATTATTTGACGTGAAATTAGTTTAAAATAGTATTTACAAGTTCTAAAATACTGTCTGAATTACTTACCCCTAAGGATAAAAAAGTACACATTCCATTAGAAATTAGTAAGTAAGTGCTTGGGTAAAAAGTGCTAAGAAGGTAAAAAGTGCCACACAATAATAAATAAATAATAAAACATTTAAAATACATCATAGAATAAAACCACACTGTTAGTAACATGCATAAAACCAATGGTATGTGTATCATTGTGTTCAAATCCAGAGGCTAGCAATTCATGGTGTAAAAAACGATAATAAATATTAATGAATAAAAGAGTCCAATTAAAATATAAGATAAATACAAGAGAATAAAAGTAATAAAAGGACCACCAAAGCATCTTTTAATAATTTTATTTAAGAAAAAACATGTAAAATCTGTACACATATAGGGCAGAAATTAATCCCATGAAAAGAAAGAATTATAAAATCTAAAAATCATTATTTAGAATAAAAAAGTCATAAAAAATAGAAAACAAGAAAAAACAAGGGAAAGAAAGCATGTAGGAGGGTTAAAAGACTGGTTCTAATGCTGACCCGTGGTCCAGGCTTCGTTGCTCTCCAGGCCCATGGTCTGAACATGTTGAGAGCCGTGGAGTTTAAAATGTGCATATAAAACAGTTGGGCCATCGCCCTTCTTTAAAATGTACCGGTGCTGTTTGATTCTCAAGTAAAGGGCATTTCTTGTCTCCCCCATGTAAAACTAATGGCAGGCCCCACACTTGATTGCATAAACCACATTGATGGTGGTGTGCTGCAGGACTTGCCAAGGATTATAACCAGGTTAGGGTTAGGGTAGGGTCACTCCATCTCCCTCTCGGTGATTCAAAGGGGGATCTGAACCATTCTTCGTCTGGCCCCTCACCTGAGACCACTTTGTCATGGGAGACCGTGCCAGGAGCACACAGCTCCCGAATACAAAGCCATCAGGTTCATATGAACAGACAGACTTCTCCACCACGATAAGTTGATGGTTCCCATCAGACATCTAAACCCAATAAACGTTCAGTGTTTTCTCCAACACTGTAGAAGAGACCGGGGTTGGTTGTCACACTGCTTATTATAGCTACATTAGAGGCCACGGCGGCAGTTTATGTGATATCAGTATGACAGTTGTCCTGTCATCCTGCACTGGTCATTTTGTGGAACACACACAAAACATTACGATGAGGAGAAACTTTGTCATTTTTGTTACATTGTGATGGGGGTTGGTTGTCATAACATTTTAGAGTTTCTTTAAGGTTTACTTTTTGGTACAATAACTTGTGAAGATAAAAGGGACACTAATGTAGGGCCTTAAGCTCTAATTGAATGTAGGAATGACTATTGGAAGATGGTTTAACAATGAGCAATTCCCGCAAGAGTAAAACGTTTGACAACCAACCCCCGTCTCCCTTACAGTAGCTTTTACATAGTATCATTGGACACCTTCTTTTCCATGGAAAACTACACCAAATAATCATTGATATCAGAATGAAATTCTTCTGTTTTTGGTCATGACCAGGCTGTTGAAGTTAGGTACAATATAGTAAAATATCTGGGTACAATTATACACCATAACCTGACATTTGAGCCAAGACAGACAGGGTTCGTGCTAAGACCCAACAACCAATGTACTTTTATTGGAAGTTGAGAAGTGTTAATGTGGATATGTCTTTCATGAAAAAGTTTTATTGGAGATTCATCAAGTCTGCTTTAACTTTCTCTTTTTATCTGCGGGTTTAAGTAGATACTAAACAGCGTTGTGAAAATGTATCCCTTCTACACAGAGCCAGAAAATCTCTCCTTGCTGTCCTATGATTTCAGGCTGCTGCCATCTGTCCCGAGGTGAAAGACTAAGGAATTTAGGAGCTCATTGTTCCAGTTTCCAATGGTTTCATCAACAGCTAGATGTGATTCATCCCGTATGAATATTTTTGTAGTATTAGTACATCTGTCTGTTGCGTTGCGTATGAACAGCTGTCTTTTGTTCTCGGCTGGCTGTAAAGCCAATTGCCCCACACATGGATAATAAAGTTTTAAAGTTTTCTTTATACTACGCAATCTAAACATCTCCATATATCTACATAAGTGTATCTCCATTGGTGGGATCGTAAAGGTGTCCTGCTTTTTCTGGGCTGCATGCAGGTCCAGACATTGCTGCTGATACATCTGAAGCTGTTCAGTAACTAGTGGTTCAATGTGTTTTTTAACAGGTAGCTAGCTAACCGCTAACTCTTACCTTACACCAACGCATGGAGGCACCAATCAGCGCCTCACCATTCAGAGCTCAAACTGATCCGGGATCAGATCAGTGATACAACAGTTTGCTGGCCTTCTGTATGATCCTAGTTGTCCAAACTGCTGGAGGGCTTGTTTCAGTGTAACAGGCTAATTTTAGCTGACATTAGACCTTGGATGCTTAGTATAGCAGTACGGCAGAGGAAAGATGCATTCAGTTGCACCTTTTCAACATCTAGCAGGAATGTGTCTTAAACTTCCTCAGGAAGGGGTTCCAACTGTCACATTTTAATCTATCTCATGTACACTTTACACTTTGATAGCTGCCCAATGCACCAAAGATCAGCACCGATGTCAACTTGTATATGGAGATGTAAGCGCATATTTCGATCTCTATGAATGTGTCAGTGTACATACCTGTCACATTCAATACTTAATATAAAACAATAAAGGATCCTCTGTCACAACAGCAGTGAAAAGCCATGACTGCCTATCTTCTGTGTCATTACCAGTCACCATCTGGTGGTGTTTCATGTCTGACTGGCTGGTTGACTACAATTATTTTAACAGTATAATTAGTGGGCACACAATAAGGCTTGACCCACATTGTATAACTATAGCAGCACATTGTGCAAGCCTTGTTTATATGGAACAAATCTTCCCATGACAACATCAATTTGTGGTCACAGAAAAACACTGCATCTATCCTTGAATCCTGAACAGAAAACTGTCAAGTACTGTTAATGTTGGCAGAGAACGCCCACCACAGGACAAGTCTCAAAGCTTAAACGGATGCAGAAAACACACACACATACTTGGCAACGCCATACACATAATTTATATTAGAACTTTAGAAATACAATGTAAATACAGAAAACACAAGCCCACTGAACTGCAGTTCTCTTTAAAACAATGGTTTCATTGGTAAGGGATTACATTTTTAAAAAATGAAGTCAATATACACTCACCGGCCACTTTATTAGGTACCCCATGCTAGTAACGGGTTGGACCCCCTTTTGCCTTCAGAACT
>NC_048422.1:47617-58635 GCF_013103735.1 Etheostoma cragini
ATTGGCTGCTTAGAAATTAAGTGTTAACGAGCAGTTGGACAGGTGTACCTAATAAAGTGGCCGGTGAGTGTATATTGTTTGGTGATTTCATTATACATTAAAAAATATATATGGTAATTATTTATGGTTTTAAAAAAACTTAAAGAAGATTTTTACATTAGATTCATTAGATAATTGAGTTGGAACTTCCCAACATTCCATAATATCATTTTTTAGAGATAATTCTATAACATATATCGTTCATGGATCCTTCTCCAAGAGGCCTTTTAGAGGACTGTCTAAATTCTGAACAAATCTTACAGGTTATGGTATTCAACATATATTAACATATATATGTATTTGCACATGTCACTGGTTTCTTTAGTTTATGCCGATTTTTACGAGAGAAAAAATGATCTTAAATATATAGTATTATAATATTATGATGCCAGCTTCTTCAGAGGTCAACACTTAGGTCAACCGATGGGACATAGTTTTGTTTTGTTTATCTAATTAAACAATTTCTGGACCTGTACTTTTGAAGGGTTCTCGTAACTGTATCTGTAATAAAACAATATTTAGAAAAAACAGTTTCTGACAATATTTAGGTATTCTTTCCACAGAATAGGGACTTGCAGCCATATCAATCAAAAGCAGCATTTTCTTTAATATTAACTTGATGATTAATCCTCTTAAGGAGGAAGGCTGCCTGTCGTCCCTCTTTTATACAGTGAGTCAAAGAGGTTGTGATGTGTCTTGTCACTAAAAAACACACAATGGAATCTGGTTAATCAATCTATGTTTAGGTACTTTGGGGATGTAAATGATAAGTCTGTTGGAGGTGGCTGGTAAAGGCCGCTGCTCTAAGTAAACCTAAAACAAAACCACAGATCTGCACTGCAGTCGATGGTAAAATGATTGTGAAAACTCTTGAACTTCCTCCGTGTCAAAATGAAAACTCTTATCCAGGGCACCATTATTTTACTGGGGAACCGGGTCGGTGTGGATTGAGAGGTCTAAGAAAGACTTTTTTTTTTTTCTGTACAAGCACATTATGGGATGCAAAAAAATGCAAATAATGTGGTTAGAAACTACTTAACGAGGCTTGTAAAAACATTCCTCACTTTATTTCCCACGTCTTTACAAACTTCCACCTGCGACTTTCAACCGCCTTGCCTAAAACAAAATCAAACTTCTAAACTTTGAAACAGGCTACGTGTGGAGACAATTATCTTTGAGGATGTCCACATGGTAACTGTAAAACCTGACCTAAGAAGAGGAGAGGCGCCAAGCCAGAGTTCCAACAGTGTAACCCAGGCACGTGCAGCCTTGGTTCTGGATACCAGCGCAGCGGAGCGAGATAGCGATGTGGTACAGCAACCTAAATGGAGCTGTGTAGTAGAAGAGGGCAGCCCTCCAGAACATGCCCCTGGGAATGTCACTATGGAGACGTAACCCTGCCTTAATCTTCTATTAAATTTGATGTATAGTATCAAATCATAACAAGAGTTATCTCAAGACACTTGGCAGAATGAGTAGGTCTAGACCCCCTATCATTTCCAAACACCCAACAATTCTAGTAATTTCCCCAGAGAGAAGAAGACAAGCAGTAGTATTGAAGCCAGCGCTGGGAGAAAGAACACGTTTTAAAATATGAAGATGGTACGTGTTTCTGTTACAAAGTGTTTGTCTGAAGACACACTGCTCTAAGTTGGTTCAGCTCCTTCAAAATGACCGCCTAGTGGAAAGAGATAGGTAAAAAGTATGAGCCACAACTCTGGCCCGAAGGCTACAAGGGAGGTGAATGTACCAGATGCTGGGACTTCTGCCGATACGTGGCTTTGATCGACATGTATGACTACGAGAGTGGTGTCTTATATCTTGGACAGAGTGCTGCGGTCGACGTGCGATGCATTGTTATTGACGAGCTCCTTGACGATGCCCATAACAGTGTTTCGCACACATAGACTCATTTGTGGCAGGCCGCCACATGTTGTGTTTCATTATAATTATTATTTTTTTACGCTATTTAAAAATGTGCATTCGTTCAAGTGCATTTCCTTTCTCTGCTCTCCTCCATCTCTCTGTCACTCTACACACACACATAGAAAAAAATATGGCCAAAACCCTTTGCTCCCTCAAGTTTGGCAGCATTTGTACAATTGGCACAGTGGTAGGCGGAGTCTGTTGGGCCGGTAGGGGGGGGGGGCAAAACAGTCAGTAAAAGATAATGGAACAGTGACATAAAATAGCAGTTGTAGTTTTTACATTCCGTCAGCTAGAGGGGCAAGAAAAAGCAAGGCAAGCTTTCAAGAGTAATTATACATATATAAACTGTATGTATATGATTATACACCAAAGTTACTAGATGTATGCACTAGAGCCAGGACCCTCTCATCCACAGGTGATACAGTATATTTTACATATGCTGCTGGAGCTGATTAACCAGCTAAGCTGCATTATTGTTACTGGATTTGAACACTCTGCTGTGAAACTAGCGCTCATACCAGTTTGATTGTGCAGTCAGGCTGTATCGGACTCTCAATTGTGCAGCGAGAAGCAACTGCTGACGGTCAAAGAGCTCTGACTGCTGTCTGCCCGGGATGGGCTGTGCTGCCATCTATCATTATTAAATGAAGACAGTTCCATAACCTGTTGAAAATCCCTGTAGTCACGTTAAAAAATAGACCAATATAATGGTTTGCTGTACGGGAGTACATGTACTGCATGTTGTTACCCTGTACCTGTACATGTGTAATGACAATAAAGTTTAATCTAATCTAATGTAAAGATGCAATGTTGCATTATCCTGAACAAGCGGCATTGTCTTGTTCTGTCTTTCTGCTTGCCCCCCCATTCACATGTGTCACATTACTCTATGAAGGATAAACTAACAATCTGCAATTCACACACACCCACCTAAAGGATTATTAGGAACAACTGTTCAATTTCTCATTAATGCAATTATCTAATCAACCAATCCCATGGCTTACTTCAATGCATGTAGGGGTGTGGTCCTGGTCCAGACCATCTCCTGAACTCCAAACTGAATGTCAGAATTGTAAAGAAAGGGGATTTAAGCAATTTTGAGCGTGGCATGGTTGTTGGTGCCAGATGGGCCGGTCTGAGTATTTCACAGTCTGCTCAGTCACTGGGATTTACACTACAACCATTTCTGGGGTTTACAAAAAATGGTGTGAAAAGGGAAAAACATCCAGTGTGCGGCAGTCCTGTGGGCGAAAATGCCTTGTTGATGCTAAAGGTCGGAGGAGAATGGGACAACTTTGACTGAAATAACCACTCGTTACAACCGAGGTGCAGCAAAGCATTTGTGAAGCCACAACACGCACAACCTTGGGACGGATGGGCTACAACAGCAGAAGACCCCACCGGGTACCACTCATCTCCACTACAAATAGGAAAAAGAGGCTACAGTTTGCAAGGGCTCACCAAAATTGGACAGTTGAAGACTGGAAAAATGTTGCCTGGTCTGATGAGTCTCAATTTCTACTGAGACCTTCAGATCGTAGAGTCAGAATTTGGCTTAAACAGAATGAGAACAAGGATCCATCATGCATTGTTACCACTGTGGTGGTGGTTTAATGGTGTGGGGGATGTTTTCTTGGCACACTTTAGGCCCCTTAGTGCCAATTAGGCATTGTTTGAATGCCCAAGCCTACCTGAGCATTGTTTCTGACCATGTCCGTCCCTTTATGGCCACCGTGTACCCATCCTCTGATGGTTACTTCCAGTAGGATAATGCACAAAGTCACAAAGCTCGAAGCATATCAAATTGGTTTCTTGAACATGAAAAGGAGTTAACTGTACTAAAATTACCCCCCCAGTCACCAGATCTCAACCCAATAGAGCATCTTTGGGATGTAGTGGAACGGGAGCGTCGTGCCCTGGATGTGATCCCAAGAATCTCCATCACCTGCAAGATGCTATCCTCTCAATATGGGACAACATTTCTAAAGAATGCTTTCAGCACCTTGTTGAATCAATGCCAAGTAGAATTAAGGCAGTTCTGAAGGCAAAAGGGGGTCAAACACAGTATTAATATGGTGTTCCTAATAATCCTATAGGTGAGTGTATATTCTGAACAAGGAATGGTAATTTACAGTATATTTGACATCCCTGATCAATTACTGAACAACATAATTTAGCCTATATCAAAATAGACAACATTACACCTCCCTATGTTTTGTATTCACAAAATGATTGCATTACAAATTAGCTACAACAGTAATGGCAGTAAACTTATGTCTATAAATCTTTCAACTTTTTTTAAATTTTTATTTTTGGAATTGTTACCTTCCACCAGAATTTTGTGATTTCCTTGACATAATTTAAGACGTTTTCCCCATGGATCGGTGCCTAAAATGAATGAGTATGCAGGAACTGAAGTGTTTGATGCTAGGGCAAATAACTGTAATCCCATTGAAGACATCAAGAAGACTAATTACATTCCAATGAAATGTTGCTTAAAACTCCAGGAAAAAGAAAGTGTTTCCTGGGCTTAAAATCATTTCTCTTTATGTTACACCCATCTCCCCATGAGATGTACAGGTGGTCTATGATATCAGCTGTGCTGGCAGCTTCAGCCAAAATATTACATCACCACGCAATACGATACGCTTAACAAATATGTAAGGATGATGCAATCCTAACAGACATGAGCGTTGGGTGTAATGTGTTTCAGCTGTGCGTGGTCTGCAGAGTTCTGGCTTCTCTGACCCACAGCAGAACACATTTGTTCATGCTGCCTGGGACTCAGTGCTGTGGTTGCGGGCGTCCGGCTGGCTTTTTGTTTTGTTTTCTAACTTTCTAGTTCCTTTTTGTGTTTCCACGTTTAATTTCTTTGTTGTACCCTGCCTCTTTCTGTGGTTCCTGTGTTTTTCCCTTCCTCTCCTGCCTACTGCTGCCAGCTGACTACACACACCTGTTTGAGATTCAATCATCACCTCTCCCGCTGCGCACACCTGCCAGCCAGCGATCAAGCTCAGTACTCCAACCCTGGTTCCACTCTCCGTCTTCCCTTGACCATTGTCTCAGCCACCCTGGTGACACTTGCTGTAAGCTCTCTGGGACACCTAGCACTACCTGTCTCTGTCCATGATGTGATCCTTACTAATCTCGGTTCATTGTCTCCATACCTGTCTGTTGTCTCCAGTCTGCTGGCTTCACCGTTCAGTCCCCCCCCTTACGGCTCCATGCTCCTTCCTGCCTTCGCTCCTGCTTCCAGCCTTCCTCCCTTGACTCCTTTGTTCCCCGGACTGCAGTGCATCCTCCTCGGCTCCCTCAGTCCCAGTTCCCCCACGCTCCCTCGACATTGTATTCCAGTCCTCAGGTCCCCCGCCCTCCTACCCAGCCCTCGCCATCATACTGCCGCCCTAAGGTTCCTCGCCATCCTACTCCCGCCCTCAGATCCCTTGCCATCCAGATTTTTGTTGTGCCTTGCATTTGTGTCTGTTCTGTCTTCCGTTTAACACTCAAGCTGCAATACTGCTGCAAATGGATACACAAACAAAAACAGATGAATGGTCATGTTATGTGATCATCTGTGAGATGTGTTAATTTGGACACTTATATTGTCTCACATACATATTGATATTCTTCAGTAGCTTTTGTTGCTCATCTTTTCTGCTACATTTCCTGCATCGCTCATTTTGCTGCTGATTTATTGTTTTAAAACAGTAGTATACTTCTATGTTTGCATATACAACAATGCATGAAAGCAAAATGGAGGAAACCCCATATAGCCTACTGCATTTGTAACTAATAAGCCAATTCCATTATGTCAAAAAGTTATCCATCAGCATCAGTGCTCATAGCAATTACAATCCTCTAGCGGTATTAGATTTGTTTTTCTTAACCTTAACCAATTCAAGTCCACAGCGTCCGCCAGTGCACTAGTAAGTACTCTAGCCAGTATGTGATGGTACCCGCCTTTTCCTGCCGCCCGGCGACCAATCCACCTGGCCCCAACGCCTATCATTGTGACGGGTGGGCCCACAGAGTGGCAGCTTTATGTAGCTCTTTGGGGCAGTGCACAGCCATGCGATAAGTGTCAAGCCCCGGTCCCAAGAAGCGTGCTGGCAAGCCCCACACCCAGGTCTGGCTCCAGACGGGAGCCCCAGTTTCCCTTTTGCGAGCAAGATGCTGGAGCCCCCTTTCCGCTGATTCATATGGGATTTGTGAATCACACTTTGTTTGGTCCCTGCCCTGGGATCACCCTATCAGGAGTAGGAGTATTTTGCCCCCAACAACACAGCCCCCAGGGTCACAGGGTCACCCAAACCCCTCCACCATGTTAAGGTGGCCATTTTAAGAGGGACAACAGTGAGTTATCTGTGATTTCTCTCTGTTGAAGTGTGTAAGTTGTCTAAATGCAGCTGAAACACACACACAAAACCATTCACAGCCCACTGCTTTTCCCTCACTACCTGCTGCTGCTAGTTGTAGTTGGAGGTCATTATCGGGCCCAACAGAGCAGATTGTGTGGATGAATAGAGAAGACTGAGACTGGAGAGTGGTCACAGGCTGGGGCATGCCCTCCTTTATGAGGTACAGAAAGGAAAAGACATACAAAAGCCAGTACAAGAAGTCCCAAGACTTTCTCTTTGTTTAAAGACACAGAGGAAGAAGCAGAACAAAGAAATGAAATCATGGCTCCGGGTTTGCGCTCTGCTGCGTCTGGCTGTGCTCTGAGGCATGTTTCAACTTTGCATGAAGGCACTCAAATGAGTATCATAATATTTCCTTTCAGGATTAGCGCTTAAGTGGTGAAATATGATCTTGACTTTTGAGTCATAACAAAAAAATGTGTGTAAGATATTCTCCTGTATAGAGACAAGAGCCACATCAGGCACTAGCTGGTGTCTCCAGCCCACCTACTCCACAATATTTGAAAAAGGCTTATGACTTTATGATTAAAATACAAAATCAGCTGAAAATCCATTCCTAATGAGTAAGGTTTCTCGGAATAAAATCAAAGGATAACCATCTTCCACGCCCATCTGACCTCTCTGAGACAATGCACCGATACAGTCATGTCATACCTCACATGTAATTAAAAACAAAAAGTCACAACAGGTTATTTACTGAAAGGGTTGTTTAGCTGTTATGTAACCAGTGATTACTATGACAACATAACACACTTTTACAAAACTCCACCTCTGCTTTTGCAAATGTTCTGAATAGACCGTTCCTGCCTGCATTCATCTCAGATGGAACAGTTGTTTAAAGAACCAAAATAATGGACTGAAAACACACAGTTCAAGCTGGAAAACTACAACTTTCTGTTCCTAGAAAAGTTCAGGTTCATAAGAGTCTGAATGAGGCCTGGAAAAAGTTGAACTGAAATTTTGCTAAGGAATTCGTCTTTAGCTTCCAATTTTTTTCAGTGGCATACAAACCTAAAGGAGTCTTCTGTTATCAAATACTAACATTGCCCTAATAAACATGTTGATGCATTTCCATCCACATAAACCATGTTCAAAACACTTGCCTGTTTTGAACATGGTTTATGTGAAGTGTTCTTCACTGGTTTCTGTTGGCACACCGCTACACATCATGGTGTGTTCAAGCAGCAGGGACATCTTTTGCATGTGCATGTGTGAGTGCTGGAGATATAAAAGAAAATGTGGGACCGACGTCCAAAAACACTGCGCCATAGGACTCCCAGTGGGGAGCATGTTTAAAAAAAATTGCTTGTCCCAAATGTTGAACATTGTGAAGGGATGGAAACCTTAAATTGCTAATTATAGAGAGCTAATGCTGTGTCGCCTTCGTAACAACATTGTTGGGATATATACATAGGATCTATAAAATGGTATGTTCTCTAGAAGCTGCGTTGTAGCAACGCCGAAACTCACGTACAGTTGTGTTAAAAATAATAGCAGTCCAACATCACCAACCTCATTGATCACATTTTTTGGTAGAAGTGATATTTCTACATAATTTACTAGAAAGTGTTGTTGAGTCCTAGAAAACCAACAGAGCCAACAGTCATGACATGCATGCTGCTCATTCTGTAGAATTGAATCTGTAATTGAAAGAGGCGTGTTCAAAATAGTAGCAGTGTTGCG
Organism: Etheostoma cragini; assembly: GCF_013103735.1. Lineage (NCBI taxonomy): Eukaryota > Metazoa > Chordata > Actinopteri > Perciformes > Percidae > Etheostoma > Etheostoma cragini. Next base: position 55,687 of record NC_048422.1, read on the forward strand.
TTCAATAGTGAGTTGATTGATTCTGTGAAGACAGGTGTCAATTATGGCCCATATTTAAGGATGGATGGAAGTACATTTGTGCATTCTGGTTAAAGTGCATTTCACACTGAAGTACAAAATGTCTTGTTTCAGACACTGCTCTGACGAACAGCGGACTTTAATTAAAAAGTTGATTTGAGAGGGAAAACATATAAAGAAGTGCAGAAAATGACAAGCTGCCCAGCCAAAATGAATTCAAATGCCTTGAAATGGCATCCAAAGACTAAACGATGTGGGAAAAAACGCTCAACTACCATTGGAATGGATGGAAGAGTAGGCAAAATGACAAAGGCTCAACCAATGATCAGCTCCAGGAAAATCAAATTAGACTTCAAGTTACCTTTGAGTACTGTTATGATCAGAAGAAGGCTATGTGAAGCGAAGCTAGAAAGTCCCATTTCCAGAAAAGAGACATATACTGAATAGGTTGGAATTGGCCAAAGGAGAAATGGAGCAACATTCTGGGGACTGATGAGAGCTAAATTGTTCTGCGGACAGTTTGTCTTCCAACCCCGCTGCACTGAGTTCAAGCCACAGTACACTGTGAAGACAGTAAAGCATGGTGGTTATGGGGATGCTTCTCATACTGTGGTGTTGGGTCTATTTATCACATACCAGGGATCATGGATCACTTTCAATAAATCAGAATACTTGAAGAGGTCATGCAGCCTTATGGTGTCCCACAGAACACTTGTGTGGTGACATCAAAAATGCTGTTTCTGGAATACCTGTTCACAGGTGCCAGAAGTTGGTTGACTCCATGCAACACAGATGTGAAGCAGTTCTTAGAAATAATGGTTATGCAACTAAATATTAGTGCAGTGATTCAAAGAAAATTAAACCTTTTATACACCCCTTATAAACCCTTTCATACACTACATGTTTGAGTTTGTAAAGAGACAGACTAATATTTCTTCCTTTTTCTTCACTTCTTGTAAAGGTAGAACACAGACTTTATCACCTTTGGCCTTATTTTGATTTGGAATTGAATGTGCAGTGTCCACAGTGCATTACTATTATGGAATTAAAAAGCTATTCTATGAATTTTGAGCATCATTCACCTTTTAAACACACTGCTATTATTCGGAACACTGGATGTCAACCACTGCTGTGGTTTGCACAAATATCCTCCATGATCTCCCTGTTGTCAAGGGGAGGAGAACGGGGTGTGGCCATGGCTAGATGCTTAATTACTCAAAGAGAAAATCCTGTGTAATAGCAGGAAGACCGAGGGAGGTGGAAGAGCAACAGATTCTAACAGTTGATGACTTGACAAAAGTAGAAAAAAAAATCCTGTGCTCCAGATGAATGGAGTGGGTTGGCTGGTTGCTGCTGCTCGATGATTGGATACATGGACACTGATACACATACAGCCATCTCATTTCCCCCCAAGAATGGATTGTGACAGCAGGTAAAGGAAATACTATGTTTCACTGTCTAAATACTAGACTAACTCAGAGGACATGAGGACTGGCTCTGGCAACTAAGGACTCGCCGGGGGTATAAGGGAGCTGAGACAAGAAGAGGTGAGTGGGACTGACATTTTTTCATTTCATCTTCAACTTAACACAGAATACTGGACTGTGCTCTGTGCGGGACATATTCCAAATGCCTTGTAATTTTGTAATTCTTTCAGCCTGACGGATTTGATATTTTTGCACAGTTGAAGTTCTATGGGGGTTGAACAAAGTCTCGCTGCACAGTAAGACTTTGTTCTGTCAGTGGGGTGTAATGAGTTTAACATAAAGTTGATGCACTCTCATCAATGACTCGTTTTCTTATTCAAAGGCAAGAGTAGAAAATCCACAGGAATACAAAGATTGTTCTGACACTGGTGTAGAACAGACATGTCCAACTCATCATTCACTTTTTCCTGATATGCAGATATGACATAGCTTGTTCTTTGTTTAGAAATTGTTTTAAAATGCAAAACATGATGCAAATCCACCATGAACACTATTTTCTTTTCATATGGTTATGTTACATGGTATATATGAGGTCTTGCATGTCCAGCTCTATCTCAACAGCACTCTAGAGTATGATGTGGCTAAACCACAGATGCATTCTGGGATAGGAGTAAAAAGGTCTGGGTTTTTTGCATTTCTTTAAACCAATCAGAACGGTCTTTGGCGACGCAATTCCATCAATCAGTCTCAAAACGTCCCAGGTAGAGAGGAAATGCCCTAAACATATTTCTGAGTCAATATAAGTCTGTAGATGTTGTCAGGTTTGGACTCAAATAAATCCAGAAAATGTTTGAGCTGATTGGACAATGGACACTTGAGTTACACCCAAATCCGGTTTCGTTGGCAAAACACAAATGCACGCTTTACCATGGCCTGCCCTTTGGGGAAAGTTTTTCTTTTAATAAGTTTTCATCTTTAAGGTCTTAAGATGACACAGACCAAATTTGAAGTTGATTGGATGAAATCTCTAGGAGGAGTTTGTTAAAGTACGACATGTGGGAATGGACAAAAACACAAATTTTGTACGATCAATTCGAAATGGCAGACTTCCTGTTGAGTTTAGGGTATTCCTCCAATGAGTTTTTTTGTAAGTTAAAAAAATAATTCCTTCAGTTTCAATTAGGCCTTTGCGCTTTATTCATTTATTCAGCGACCGGGTCCTAATAATCCAAACTGTAATCCAAAACAGGCCTATATAGCGTAGTCCTCTCTCTTTCCCCTGTACTATCAGCTGGACCATCACATTCTATTAATTATAAATTTAAAAAAAAAAAAAACGCTGTAAAACTTCCTGCTAGGTATGTATCTATCTCAATGCAATAATCATGTTTTTCAGCTCTAACAAGCAAGAGACAGCAGCAAGAGACAAGGTTCAAGGTAACTTTATTATCCCCAAGGGGCAATTTGAATTACAGCCAGCAGTAACAATATTCTATCAACCCAC
>NC_048422.1:58735-76005 GCF_013103735.1 Etheostoma cragini
ACACAAGAAGTCCGTATAAGAAGTGACATGACAGCGTCAGCAGAAAAAAGAGGCCTGTCAAATTCAGGTGAGTCATGTGGTCACCGGACAGGTTAAGAACCACGGTTAAAAGTTGGTTAGATTTAGGTAAATTGGTAAGATAAAACAGTTTAAAGCCAGATAACGGTTTAAAACCAGATTAAACACAGTTCCCATACACGGACTACAGACCACTCTCACACACTGCTCTCACACACTGCTGCTGCGTGTCGCCATTACCAGCGCCAAAAGCAAAGTTGTTGGCAGCATGTTGGACTGACACTGATCAGGTGACACCTGTCTTACATCCATGTTTACCAGCTCTGGTCATTGTTGGTGCATCACCGCCTGCTAACTGGAAACTAACACTGGTCTGCTCATGTCTTTGCACAATGGTTGGATGGTTTCTTTATGTAAAGCGACAAGTTAGTTAGGTGACAATGGAATTGTGCAACTGTGTAAAGTAAAGACTCAAACTATGGCACATTACAGTCAGGAGCACGCTGGTGTTTGATTGGTCTATAAGTGGGAGCCCTCAGGCAGCATGTTGAGGATGAAAAGAAAGGATAGCTCTCCTTCAACAGTTCCTTCAGCTTCAGGCAGACACAGGGACTGGAAATGAACTGCAATCATTTGACTAGGTACTTCTTTAGGTTATCCATTAGTCAGCCAACCCCCCCGTGATTTAAAAAGCTCTTCTTGCCTTTGTGTCCAGAGGCAGACGTGTGATTGTGGTGAGCATGTGTGCGTGTGACAGTTGATGAGTTCAAGTGACAAAGACAGAAAGAGGGAAGAGGGAAGCGGGTGACAGGGAGGGAGACAGATCAATGCTTCACTCCTGATGTCTGGGTGCTCGTATAGGCTGCTACAGACAGCTGGTGATCTTGCTCTGGGCTTAGGCTATGGGGGCCACTGACCACACAGACATAAGAGACCTTCAGTTGAGAATGCATACTGTAGGTATTTCACGTAACTTCAGATGGCACTGCTCTCCCGTCCTCTCTCTCTCTCATCCCGGTGTCTGAATTAATTCCAATCGACTTTTTATTAAGTCATGGGGCTAGATGCCAACTAAACATTTGGTCTCCTCCTCACTTCATGTACTACAGAGACGTGTGTTATTGTGCTGTGTTATTTTTCCTTTATCCGGTTCTGACGACCACTGGCCAGAACTCCCTGTAATTAGTCCGTAAGCCTGACCCATCCATAGAAAATGTCTCACTGAACATTCCAATGCTGTGATGATATTTTTCCCAGAGACAAACAGAAACATTATCAGAACATGACTTGCCAATAAAAGAGCTTCGAGTCAAGACTGTATACAGGCAATCCTTCTTAGTAGAGCGCAACTGATAAAGGATTTGAAGGCCAATACCGATATGAATCTTAAGTTATTTAAAAATCCAGTGTTCTAATACATTGGCCGATAGAATATCTAGAAACTCATTAAAAACAAAAACAGATTTCCCTAACATTAGTTATTTGTAGTTATTTATGAGTTCACACTAAAATATGATGGTAATTGGCTTTGTCACAAGAGAACATAAAAATATATTAAAGTTCTGATAAATAACATAAAAATGCAAACTTAAGATATTAAACTTAAAGTCCTTTGAACAAAAACCCACAAGAATGTTCTGGTTGACAGACTATGCAACCCCATCACTAAGAGGGACGTTGTAGAGCGCCCTCTGGTGGACAGACTATGCAACGCCATCACTAACAGGGACGTTGTATGCGTCCTCTGGGGGATAAAGTAACGCCAAAACTCAGAACATGCTTAACCGTCAGTTTTTATTTTATAAATGTTAATTTATCAGAATCTTTTATTTGTCATTGTACATGATTCAGATGAATCAATATTTTTATCGGCCATTATGAATGCCGATACCAATAGTCCATACAGCCAATGCCGATACCGATAGATGCCTAATATTGGCCGATAACATCGGCCCGCCAATATATCCCTTGGGCTCGACTTCTTAATCATATCTTTTAGGAAAGATAACTAATGTTTTCACTTCATGAGATCAAACTAGGGTAACAAGCAGTGCTGATGAAGCCCAATGGCACTTAAGGACACAGCGTAACTTTTACCAAAATGAAACCTCAGGTCTTTTGTGAATGTAACCAAGTCAAACTTTTGTTTCAAAGCATAATTAGCACAGTATCACCACTTTTAAGATTCACCAGTCTGGTGTTAACTGTTTCTGCTGCAGCTTACTGTACTGTTGGTATTATGTGCTGTGTATTCACATTAGCATGATATCTCTGCTACTAAAAAACTCTGCTCTGCTCCGACCACTTGCTCTGCAAGAAATCAAGTGAAATTGATAGCGCGTCTGAACAGACCATAATGTCGGCTCATTTGGAATACGATCTTGTTTTACAAAAATAGTTAACCGCAATGTGTTCCTGAAAACATTTTAAGCGACAAACAGGCAATGCAGATGTGTTCAGTATAAAAGATGTCAAGCTTTTGAGAGGTGAAACCGAGCTTCTCCAAAGGTTATAGACATGAAATGAAATGACAGTGGAGAGACTCCCTAGAAAGACGGGTGGTCTCTACGTGGTTAAGAACAGGCACCAGAAGGACTAGTTATCATTATATGTGTAACAATCTGGTGTTTGGGTGCGGCCGCAAGAGGACTTCACTTCACATCAACAGCCAATCAGGTTTAACTATACATAAGTGTGTGGTAGTATATCTGCAGTTAAAGAGAGATTAACGCAGAGCACCAGACCACAAGTTTTTAGTAAATATTGACCAATAATGATTAATTGGGGCTTCACTACTTTACATGCATTTGAATTTCATCAGAATGTCCTCATATCAGAACTCTCATGAAAACATTTCCTCAACAGGTTTGCTGACAGTTTAAGTGAGACCATTAGGAATGAGTTATGTCACTTAATGCCTCAATGCTAGTTTTATCAAATCAAGCCTTCATTGGTGACACCACATATTCAACAATACTTGTTTGATTCACCATGTGTAGTAAAATGGGAGAAAGTATTGCTGAATGATTCACTTTTGGCACTGAAACTTCGCAGGTGTTGGGGCGCTGCAGTGTTTATTCATGGAAATACTGTAACCTACCCACATTTACTGCCACGTGGCAAATCTGCTGCAAATCTACTGCCACTTGACAAATCTGCTATGCTCTAGATGGCTGGGAATTCTACAGTTATGGCTGGGTTTTCAACAGTTCTTTGTATATCAGTAACATGTATGAAGTTCACTGCAGACTGGGTTCTCCACTGACATATAGTCAAATCTACACACTTCAGTGAATGCGGGAGAATAAGACATTTACTGATAATCTCTTCCCCCTCTGTTCCAGAAATCATCATATTGTATCGGCTGCAGCAGGACTGCGTTATGATTCTCCCTGTGGCGGTTTTGCCGGTGCTACTGCTGCTCTCTGGACCCCAGTCCTGTGTCCAGGGATACCCTCAGGAAATCGGAAACAGTAATGAGTTCCTGGAGAGAGAGTTTGTCTATGCGCCAAAACGCCAAAAACGTGCTGTGGTTGACCACAGTGTTTTCCAAAAAGACAAATGTTCTTACACCTTTATAGTCCCTCAGCAGAAAATAAAGGGGGCCATCTGTGTGAACTCCAAGGAGCCTGAGACCCTGCTGGAGAACCGGGTCAATAAGCAGGAGCTGGAGCTGCTCAACAGTGAGCTGCAGAAGCAGCAAAAGCAGATTGAAGCACTGCAGCAGTTGGTAGAGGTAGATGGGGGGGTCATCAATGAAGTCAAGCTACTGCGCAAAGAAAGCCGCAACATGAACTCCAGAGTTACACAGCTCTACATGCAGCTGCTGCATGAAATTATCCGCAAACGAGACAATGCTCTTGAGGTTTCACAGCTGGAGACCCGCGTGGTCAATCACACAAACGAGATGGGGAGGCTCACCTCACGCTATCACGACCTGGAACACAAGTACAAACAGCTGTCAGCCCTCGCGGATAACCAGAGTGCTCTCCTGGTGCAGTTGGAGGAGCACTGTAAGCGGGGGGGATACTCCTATGGTATGGTGCAGGACAGGAGCCGCCTGGGCCGATCACAGCCTCCTGCCATCCCTCAGCCTCCTCTAAAGATGCCTGCATTGTCTCCTGGAGGCTACACACCCTACCACCCCCCCCCATTCACCCGCCACACCAACCACCCCATGGCTAATGAGATACAGAGTGACCAGAACGCCAAAGCATTGCCACCTCCACCTGCCACAATGCCAGGCGCTACATACAGCTTTACAAGCCAGCCCTCTGGTAAGAACTGTTGATGACAACACAGAAAGTCATGTCTTCCTCTGAGCTCTATTGTTGCAGCAGACACAGGCCATACATTGTCCAATACTTCACAAAGCTGGGAAACATCTTCTCTACTATGGCATACCCCACTGAGAACATGCACACAGTGGCCTTCTTCAAAAAAGAAAAGTCCCTATAATATCCGTATCAAGCTCAAGCTCAAACTTAGCTTAACCATGACTATCTGGCAGCTTCACTGATGTGACCATATCCACATAACCCGTACTTTTAATTAATGGTGACTAGGAGACAGTTTGACTTCAATATAGGACACAAAAGTATAAAAATGTTGAAAAAATTACGTTTAAACAAGCTTTTCACAAATCCAAATTGAGGAAGAGGTTTTTTTTAAATCATCATATTTGATATGAGATCATGACTTGTTTGACAGACCTTACTAAGCCTGGGCAAAAGCTTTAGCTTGGCAAAAAGGCTGTCTCTTTTCTGCCCCCTCAACCTGTATACATGGTCCAGCTTGATCCCACTATGGGATTTTTAACTCATTTTAGTACTTAAGTGTTGTAAGTCTACTTGGCACATTTGTTTAAATATTATATATAATAAGTCTTTGTTTGTCTGCTACAGCTTATGTTTGTATTATCCATAACTGGTCTTTCCTAAAAATGACACCCTGTGCCTCAGTGAGATCACCTGTATTAATAAAGGTTCAATTGAAACAATTAAAATGATGATACATTTTAAAGTCTCCCACTGTGAGAAATGTACCAGAAACTGATTGTCCAGCTTCGTTGTGAGCAAAATATTTCATTTAACAATTGCCATTTAACCTTCACCTTGCACGACAGCTGAATTCTCAAGAATCACGGGCTCACACAATTACATTAAAATCTATCTGACCTTTTGTGTCTGAGCCACCATGGTCTGTACCACTATTAAGTTTTATTGAATTATAGGGGACTATGTTGTTGAAGAACCAGATTAACAACCCATTTTTAATGTAAATGAGCACTGAAAACACCCAAATCAAGACTAGATCAAATATAACACTGCAGCCAAATATTATTCAGCTCTGATAATTTGTGTGAAATCCTTTTTGTAAGAAAACATGCAACCAAATAAGACAAACAGAAAGAGAGTAGCTTCCTATTGCATGCCCGTATAAAAATATATGAAATTATGAAAGTTCTGCTAATCACTTTCAACTAAACAACAGCTACACATGGCACTCTTACTAGACTGTTATGGACTGTTGGATTATTTCAATGAAATGATTATCGGGAAACTGGTTGATCATATATGTCTGCTGTGTTGGACCCGGTTTCATTTTGGCAGGTTACAGTAGAGTTAATGAAAAAAATGAAGTGATTATGAGTCATATAAATTAATAACAGCAACCAAATAACACTGCATGATACATGTTTGTTGGTACAATACACTGTATGAAATGAGTTGTGAATAGGAATCATTTAAAAATGTTTCTTTCAAGCCACAACTCAAATAATTCGAACTAAGACTCGTTAGGAACCAGAATCAATTTGCGACATGCAGCAAAGGACAAGGGCTGCAGCAAGGACTGAGGCATTGGGTTTTATGGGCCACACACTACCAATACAAGTTGAGCTACCATGGAGGGAAACCTTTAGTGTTGGCACAAACAAATCACCTATATTAAATTAAGACTCATTTCTGCTGCAATTTAAAGGATTTGAAAAAATGTATGGTGCAAGAGAAAAGTGCATTAACAGGCTTGATTGCTTGTGCCATGTTTTAAGTTGAGACCGAAGATTAGTCAGTAAATGATTTAGAGCTGAAAATAATCTAATCAATTAGTCTGCAACTCAATTTTGGCACAGGTTGGCATGCCTGCTTGTGCAAACTTGCAGGTTGCATGCCAACCTACAAAAATGTACTAGCTCCCAAGGGCTGCATGAGTCCGATTCAAGCTACTGCCAGTTGGCCCTCACTAGGAAAAGGGGCCCAGTTATCACACAAAAACAATCACAACTTTTTGCTGTCATGGCTTGATGAAGGTGGAAACAAGCTTCCCATGGATATCAGAACAGCAGAAACTCCACACACACACACACACACACACACACACACACACACACACACACACACACACGAACAGCTGCTCCTGTCAGCATCATAGAAACTGGAAAGCATTTGTCATATTTGGCATACATATGACTGGTCAACAATGACTTCACTTTTCCAGGGGAATTCTGTTCATACGTATGTTCCACCATTCTTTTTGAAGTTGCAGTGCCTGTTACTTGAACAGGTTGTTAGCATTCTAATAATGATGACAGTAATAAAAGGTTTGTAGATAATGATGCATTATACAGCTTTGTTAGTCAGCATTAGTTGTTTTTCCAGGTCCTTTCAAAGACTGCCTTGATGCTCTGGAGGGCGGATACACTACCAGTGGTATGTACCTCCTGAAACCAGACAACAGCAACCAACTCATGCAGGTTTGGTGTGACCAGAGACACGACCCTGGTGGCTGGACTGTTATTCTGAGACGTCAGGATGGCTCTGTGAACTTCTTTAGAAACTGGGAGACTTACAAGGTAATATTTCAAGATCTGAGCATAAAATCCTAAGGTTTTACATGCCTTCTAGACAGTTCTGAGAAGCTTATAAAGCTATACCTGATGACATAATTAAACGGTTATTTAGCTCCCACAGTGGAAATGTGTCTTTTGTCCATTGTATAAGATGTGAGTTAAAAGAATAACGCTACAACATCCAGACTATGAGATTGCAACAGAAGAGCTTAGATCAATTGACGTGAACCAAGCATGCTCTTAGTGTTGGATGGTTATGATCCAAGGACTTTATAACTATGCTGTGTTTCAATGTTACTATCATTAGCAGAACCCAACGTTTCTTAAATACTGGTGCATAGGGCAAAACATTTAGTTGCCAAAGTTTAACATCCTGTGGCTTAAAGGGAAGACACCCCAATATGGATGATCTTCTTACTACTTTAAACTCAATACTAAAACACAGAGTACTTCCAAGTTGTCCCCCAAGCCAATCTTTCCCCAACACACCCTCAATGAGTCAACAAGGCACTTTGAGCCAATAACACCCTGACACTTGGCAGGAACTAGGTCTCCCTCCTGATGGAACCCATGTGTGATGTAATTGAAACCAGTGATTTAGACACCATAAGTGTGGTGGAAAGGATCTTCAACACGTCCTGCAATTATGCCACTTCTCTTGGCCTCTCATTCTGACATCATACCAGTCTTCAAAGATACAAGGGAAACACGGCTGGTTATTTGAGTTCATGGCTGTATCCAAGGAGAATAACAAACAGTTTACGTCTTGTTCATTTTAAAATAAGAAAATTGCTGTGGCTTTATATCATGTGTTAGGAACTGTTGAAACGGATTACTTCTGATTTATTTAATGCCCTTTTTTATAGCAAGGGTTTGGAAACATTGATGGTGAACACTGGCTGGGCCTAGAAAGCATATATTGGCTGACCAAGCAGGGCACCTACAAGCTGCTAGTGACTCTGGAAGACTGGACCGGACGCAAGACCTTTGCAGAGTATGCCAGCTTCCGGGTCGAGTCTGAGGCCGACTTCTACAGGCTGCGATTGGGTCAATACCATGGCAACGCTGGAGACTCTCTTACCTGGCACAACAGCAAGCAGTTTACCACACTGGACAAAGACCATGATGTCTACACAGGTGAGTGGAATGCAGTGCAACAGAAGACAAGTCCACATCCAAGACACCACATGGCTTGTCTTCATAGGGTACAAGCAACTGCTCCAACACTCTCTAGATTCCTCGTCATTTTGGAGCGTCAATAAAAGAAAAACTCTTTTCATTATTGTTTCCTCACCCAACATGGTCTGGAGGGAAGCTATTAGGTTTTTGTGCTTCCAGCTAGCGGTCCGTATTTCCATCCTCATCTCGTAGTGATCAATTTTGTGAATCTGTGCACATCCCCGATAAAAAGCCCCTTGTTCACATTAGGACTACCTGTGAACGAGGGGTAAGGGTCAGGAGTGGTGCATCATGTGAGGGGGATTGTGCAATATAATTTTTGAAGGCTGTGGCTCCTCGGCAGAGCGTTTGCCTGCAAATCGGAAGGTTGGTGGTTGAAGTGTCCTTGGACAAGACACTGAACCCTGAGCTGCCCACAATGCTGCCCCACCGGTGTGTAAATGTGCCTGAGTGTTTGTCTGATGAGCAGGTGGCCCCTTGTACGGCAGCCTCGGCCACAGTGTGTGAATAGTTACTGTACTATAGAAAAGTGCTTTGAGTAGTCAAGAAGCTCTATATAGGAACATATATATCCATTTACATTTGTTGGGTTAGATTCATCTGCTAGCAATGAGGGGGCCAAGACAGAGCTACATGGAAAAATATGCACCAAGCAAGCTACTTTTAAATGTTGCTGTTTTCAGTACAAAAGGTAGGTGGACCCCCCCGCCCCAGACTAAAAAAGTTGGGTGATCCTCCTCTCACCAAAGAATAAAAAGACATGACCCTTCCCTCTTTTCCTCTGGTGGTCCATTCCATAAATACTGAATGGCTCCTTAGTTTCTTCATTATTCTGAGATCTGTGTTCTGGGTAACATGCAATCAACCAATCAGAGGTCCTCTCCCATTCCCTTTAACAGCCAGTTGCGTTGGACCTTTACTGTTATGGAGGATTTGCACCATAAAATTGTATATCTAATCTTTTGCATGTGTGTGTTGCCGTGTCCCTGTGTGCGTAACAAGCATAGTGTGTGTAACAAGCATAGTGTGTGTCCCTGCGTGTGTATCAAGCATACCGTGTGTCCCTGTGTGTGTGTATCAAGCATAGCATCTGTCCCTGTGTGTGTAACAAGCATAATGTGTCCATGCGTGTGTATCAAGCGTAGCGTGTGTCCCTGTGTGTGTAACAAGCATAGTGTGTGTCCTTGTGTTAGTGTGTGTGTGTGTGTGTGTGTAACAAGTATAGCGTGCGTCCCTGTGTGTAACAAGCATAGTGTGTCCCTGTGTGTGTAACAAGCATAGTATGAGCACGCTGTGCACGAGCCTAGGCACATTATACTAATATGCTATCAAAATTACAATGAAATGCTGCGTAATTGACTTTAGACCAGTTTTTTTTGGTCAACAGCGCAATCATTTCGTGCTTCCTCAAGATAGCAATACTACCAGAATGCAATTGAACACACCTCCCTGTAAGCCCATGGGTGCAAAGATAGGCATAGGTGCATTGCTGTTTACACTGTGTCAGTCTTAAACTAGCAAAGACACTTGCGTGGGGCTTTGTGCTAGACAGACTGCAAGGCCATGGACCAAACGCCGACCACTCTACCACCTGAGCCATGGCTATGAGTGTACAGTGTAGGGCAATGTTTGGTAGCGTTAACCCAAAACAGAGATGTGTGGTGGTCACCCGCGGTGGCGTCTGGAGTCAGGCTTTACCTGAATAGCAGTAAAGCAGTATTTTTCATTATTAGGACCCAAGCGCCAAAAGCGGCAAAGGCCCTATTGAAACTGATGGAATTATTATTGTACTTTTCTAAATAAATTGTCTTTTTGAGGGGCTTAACCTATTCAAAAACTCAACAAATTTGGAGGTCGTATCAAGTCGGATGAAAATGTAAGTATTTTAATGGTTTCGGGAATAGGCGCACAAAAATGGCTTGCTAGCGCCCCCTACAATATTAAGAACATTGAGCCCCTGCAGTACGTTTAACGTACAGTCACAAAACTTGGTACACATATGTAGCATGGCAGGGCGGACATAAAACTCCACTGGAGCCCCCCCCCTTAACCCAACAGGAGGTAGGCCTAAAAGACAAGGTGCTATACATTAACAAACTCCTTCTAGAGATTTCATCAGATCGACTTCAAATTCAGTCTGAGTCATCTAAACACCTTAACAATGAAAATGTATTAAAAGAAAAACTTTTCTTCAAATGGTGTGGGCGGGGCATGGCGGCCATTTTGAGTGTTTAGCGAAGAAGGAGAAAGTGGCTCTAATTACAGTGTACATTGTCGTATCTGCTTGAAAGTTCCCACAATCACCAAGAATCCAGACCTGAGGACAGCTACAGGCCAATATGGACTTTTAGAGATAGCGCCACCAACTGGCAACAGGAAATCAGCCTTATTTGACGAATCCAATTTACATGAAACTTATGTGTGGTCTTCATGTGATACTGAGCTGGCCCCTATACTTTAACCACGCCCGCTCAATCCGTCCACGCCCCCTTTCATAGCATTGGAACTGTAAACGTACAGTCTTTTGTGAGGTGTCATTGAACTCAGCAGAGAGTTCTTTTTTTATGGTGGTGGTTTTGCCCGCCGCCTATGCTTAAGCCACGCCCCCTTTCATTACTGGTGACCTATTTAAGGTAGCGTTTTGAGTGAGGTGTCATTGAACTCAGCAGGGAGTTCCCTTTCCATTGGTGACAATTTTCAGTGTCTGAGTGACGCACAAATACTCGGCTGCAAGGAGCAAAGTCTGCCGGTAACCCCAACGCACGCAGGTTAGCAAGGGCCCGTCCAACGCTACTTGCAGCTTTAATTATGATTAAACTTTGCAATTCATATGCCTTTTGCAAAACAGTTTTTGAAAACAGTCATAGCCTACATATGTTATGGGTATTGTTGGTTGTGCAGAATACAATGTTTTTGTTTAAATAATTTTGGAAGCTTATAGCAGCAATTAAGCACGTTAATATCGAATAACAATAAACCAGTGAGCTTAGCCAAATGCAATATCTGCTCATTCATAACAAGTCCAAATGCCCATGTTCTGCTGTTCCTCTGTACACCAAGATTCATTTAGAGCCACCCGAGTAATGTCTGGCAAATTCCAATGATCCAAATGAGTTTGCCATAGCGCTCATGAAAGCCTGAAAATACTTAACTGCTGCTCTTTGATTTACCTAAATAAAACTGGCTGGATTAAGTTGGCAACTCTGCAAGTTCCCCATTACTATGTATCTTGTACTGGCATGCATGATTAAAATGCCTTTTTACTTGAAAGAGTTCATGTATTCATTTATCCAAAGTGCATGTATAAAAAACTGAAACTGAGCATAACAATTAAGAGTTCCCTGTGTTAGTGTGCCAGTGTTCATGCCTGATTAGAGAAAAGAAAACCGTGGAGATCTGCAGTGGGGATTCATAGAAACATTGCGCTAATGAGGTATGGGCAATTGCATGCCTCTTTCCTTTGGCTCCTCAAACATGCATGTGCACCCATAAACTAGATAGAACCCGAATACTCCTGTTGTTAACATGAACAAGCAAAGTTTCTGTCAAAACCTGATCAAAGTCACAACAACCGTAGCAGTTTTGGGCCTCAGCCCAATAAAAAATAGAACTGTAAAACATGAAATAAAATAAGTAATCCATGGGTGTAAATGTACTAGTTTTCCAGATGACGGCGGTCACACAGTGGGACACAGCCAGTATACTTTTCATGACATTCCACCAACTTTAAGATCGCTAACCTGCCCCGATTCACATCCAGAGGTAGAAATTACAGCCCGGGTCGGGCCGAGAACCAAAGCTCTACCACAACCCGAACCACCTGATACGGACAGTAGACACAGCCGGCGAGGAGACGGCATGCTGAGAGCTTTACCGTTCTGTATAATGCAGGTGCAATGATCAAGCCTTACCCTAACCGCTGAACCAGCAAAAGACCAGTTCTAGAATATTAGTTAGTCTGATTGGATTCCTTGTATCTCCAGGTAACTGTGCCCACTACCAGAAGGGAGGATGGTGGTATAATGCCTGTGCCCATTCCAACCTGAACGGCGTGTGGTACCGTGGTGGGCATTACCGCAGCCGCTACCAGGACGGGGTCTACTGGGCCGAGTTCAGAGGAGGAGCTTATTCCCTGAAAAAAGTGACCATGATGATACGAGCCAATGCAAACACCTTCCATTAACACTTTAGTCATTCAAAACAGTCTATTTTCACTTCTTTTCTTGTTGCATTCTTTGTATTCATAATGTTATAATAAGGCTCATGCGATCCATGCCAAATCTGTATTCTTTCTTTTTTTTTTATTACTTCTACAGGTATAGGTTTTGCTTATGTTGTTCGGTGTCATGAAGCGACATCACAAACACAAAAATATATCAAGTGGCTGTAATATCTTCTCCAAGTCTCCTGGGGCCTGTTGCACGAAACCAGGATAAGGGATTAAGCTGGGATATTCAAGTTATCCTGGATGAATTTAGCTTGGACTTGGTTGCACGAAACCAGATTAAATTAAACCCAGCCAAGTAACCATGGAGATTTAATCTTTGCGGCTAGCCTGGTCCAGAGCAGGCTAACAGCCAGGCTAACAGCCAGGCTAAGATTAATCCTGGATTCTCATATGTCAAATCAGCTGCCGTCTGATCTGAAATAAACGTGTTTAACAGTTATTCCGTTGTCTTCTGCATGTGTTCTGCTTTATTTTTATTAACATGCATTAAGCTACTTGTCACTATTGTTGTCGCGAGTTGGATTTAAACCCTACTACAGTTGTTTAGATGGTTAGAAATGGTTGCACTGGCACCCTGATGCGGAGTGGGACTTTTCCCGGTGGGACGGTAGTGTGTAGAGGCTGTCTGGTCAGTTTCCACTCTCTCTGTAAAAGTAGAGATGATCAGCGCAGCCTCTGTGGTCTCAGCTTCGGGTTACAGGACGCGCTCCGAAGATTAAGTGTGACGATATTAATGTAGAGTTATTCCCAGATGATAATAATTGCAGACTGGTCAGAGATCAAAAGATTCAAGATTTCATTTTCTTGTTGGTTAACCTTCTCTAATAAAGGACAGTTTGTGTGACTCCTTAATATGTAGGCCTAATGTTTTTTTATTATAACTTACAATGGTTGCATAACCTTCTCTATTAGTCTCCCATCCCTGGAACAATAACGTGGCCTTTATACAGGACGTATGTAGTGTAGTTTACATTCATCACACCGGGAACACCACAATGCATCTTCATCTTTTTGTTTTGGTGCGGTCACTTGTCAGAAGAATAAACCATGAATATCATTTTACATATGCTCACAGCGTGTATTGAAGTCACTTACTTCTTTTTCTAGTTGTTTTCCCTTTCTGATTGTTTGGAATGAACATTAATTGTTCAAAAATTAGATATAGCTTATAGAGATTTGTGCATATGGTTGTAAAACATGTTCTCACGGTGACAATAAGGGTTTGAAATTAAGCCTAGTCCTTAATTAGGGTCCATTTCCCCAGGAACATTATTTCATCTGCTCACTTTTAAGGCAAAGGCTAAATAATATAAATTTTATTTATTTAGTGCTACATGGTAGGCTAAATAATAATACATTTTATTTATATAGTGCTTTCCATGGTAGGCTAGTCAAAGACACTTTACAGTAAAACCAGCATATTTATCAAAAAAACAGAAATATGAAACTAGCATTTGTAAAGCAATTAAAACACAGTGTAGCTTACAACTCTAAAAATTTCGAGTGACTATAGCCTAAGGAGATATTTTTACATCCATACACATTCAGTCGCGTCCACTATGTTGGGCTCATTCTCTCAGTTTAAGCCGTATTTCTCTTTTTGCATATTCTTCCCCTCCTCGTTCCTTTCCATTAGAAGCTGCTGCTCATTGGGGGAAACAAAGCGCATGAGTCTTCTCAATTCTTCATCAGTAAATCTGGGATCGATACCGTGGTCTATTTGAGAAAGCCGTGAACGTGCACTTATCCCAGCTATTTACACCTGTTTTGACCTAGCTTCTCCTGTTCATACTGCCTCGGCAAACGTGCAACAAATAAAGCCGCGATGAGCGGATCGCACTAAGTCCAGCTGGGCTTGTTCACTTATCCTGGATATCTTTATTCTACTTTCGTGCAACAGGCCCCAGGTCTGTGTGGCCTTCTCGTGCAAATCACAAACTTCAATAAATAATATATACATAAATAATTGTATTGGGATCAGTTCTACAGGTGATAAATCTAGTTATTCATTTTTGATACATTGTTCTGGAAAGATTTCAGTAGTCCTTTGCCTATTAATTTCATCTAATATTTAGAATTGACAATAGTTAGTAAAACAATGGATTGAATGTGAACAAGTACAAAGTTGTACATGCCAAATAAAGTTCAGCAGTTCAACTTTCTCTAAAGAACAGGAATGTGGAATATCCAGCTATCTATATCACTGAATACACTATGCAGGATTATGTTATATATCTAATATGTTGACTGGAAGGATTTTATAATGCTAATCTTTATAGAGAGATAAGTGGCAGACACTGCTCCATGGAGATGATCTTCCTCACTATTATACCATGGTCTGGTCTGGCTGAATACTTAATTCTGATTGGCCACAGGGTGTCCATTAAAAAGTGATATAGGACACCTACTAAACTGACTGTTTACCATTCTAAATGAATGTGCTATATAGAAGAAAAGGAAAATGTGAATTCTTTCTTTCCAACACTGTGTGGTGCTTTAGAGCCTTGTCCATTGAACACCACAAGATGGCGCTAACACACACGCTACAGGTAGTGTGTTACACTCTGGACTGACTTTGTTTCCAAGCAAATAACGTTATCTCACATCCAGCTCACTACTAACGTATACAGATCAGGACATGGCTAATAGCTAGCTTGTTTTGGTGTAAACACAGTGTCACATTATATTTTATGGATGCCAGCTGTACATAATTGTTATTGACTCTAAATCTTGCTAGCATAGCGTTAGCTCTCTGGCTCCTAGCTTCTGAGGTGAAGGGTTCTACGAGCTGAGCAGACAATAAATATCTCCCGTTGCTAAGGGTGGCAAGTCCTATCTAAGGTTTTGCATTACATAAGATCCTTTTGTGATGTGAAATATTGTACCGTAATATTGTCAAACCCTCAGGTATAACCAGGGAAACAGAGTTATGGTTTGAATAAACTTTAGATTTTGATTGTAAAATGCATTAAAATATACATGAATATATTATGAATTGTTTTTGAATAATTTGGCGAGTGACCATGGTGTGGTCTCACTAACTTAACATTTAACCATCATGTTCCACATTTTAAACACAGCTTTTCTTTCTAGATTGAAAACATAATAGACAGTATAATGGTAAATGTAGTGCATTTGCTATTAATAGCACATTGCTACATTACCAACAACTTGTCATCCACATCCACATTCATTCAACACTGGTGGAAGCAAAGTAGGCTCCAAGATCTCACTCACACTTACAGATCTTCCACAATTCACCTTGTATAGGGATACTACAGCTTAATAAGAGGTGCGCTTCGTTACTCTGGGCAGAGCCAGGCTAGCTGTTACCCCCTATTTCCAGTCTCCATGCCAAGCTAGGCTTACCACATCCTGTCTCTGTACTTCTTGAGCTATTACTACCCCTACTACTATAAATTACAAGCACCGAGGTTACAAGATCCATCACATCTATTTAATATGAACATTTTGAAATAGATAATAGCTTTTGAATGTATATAGGAATTAACTACAATTTTATTGCAGGTTTTCCAGGTACAAGCAGCTCCAGTATACTTAAGCAGTAATTCAGTTATTCCTTCTACACACCAAAGATCAGTCACCTTTTGAGTGTACAGATACAGTGTGTTCCACGTACTCTGTGTACATACTGTAAATGCTATTTCATTAACATTGTTTTTTATAGTTTGTATGTAATCAACGTTGCAATAAATGATATACAACTCTGCTTTTGTTTCCATTGATTTTCATTTTAATTGAAATTAATTCTTATTATTCTTGAATACCCTGTTTTATGCCGTTTTTGTTCAAACAAAGCTGTCTTTTACCAGTAGCTAATAAACATTTTGTTACTGTCTGCATGACAAAAATATGGTTTGAATGAAATATACATTTGTTAAGAAATGATGTCCCGATAAATTGTGAAACCGCATCTGAAGTACATCATGAGATCTTGTTTAATCTCTAAACAGGGTGTTTGGGACCCCTAGGGCGTCCTCAGAGTAGCTGCAAATTATTGCCCAATGGTTTGAAAACAACAATTATTCAAATAAGTTTGAAAATATACATCAACATGAAACCAAAATGTTATCAGTAAAGATACATTTTTTTTCAGCTACTTCTTATTGCTAAGTTCGGAAGATTCACTCTGGCCCATTTTAACAATAAAACATGGTGTATAAGTTATTATGTTATTTTGAAAGCTCAGTATTGTATGGACCATATTATGTATAGCCTTTACACATATGTTTAACACGTTATTGTAGACCAGTTTAATATACAATGACATTTTATGGCGTACTGTTTGTAGTAGAGGTCTCGGTTGCATCTCTTTTAAAGCTAAGGGGTCCCTGGCCTAAAAAGGACCCCTCTGGAACAGCAGAGGGCTCTGGTGAGCCACTCCACTTCTGTAATCACTGAGGTTCACTGGCCAAGGAGTTACCTCCCATGTTCTGACCTAAAATCTAAGGGTTAATGATACATAATGTTATGGACCAGCCTATTAGATACTCTCATTATGTCAAGTACCACAAACCAGGCCTGAAGACACATTTATTCATTCTGTCAGAGGTCTTTTATATAGGGTAAAAGGGTTTAACATTAGGGTTAATGTTATGTGACATTTACACGTTTCATGGACTTCTCAGGGCATTTGGGAAACTGGTAAAGGCGTTCAACAACATAAATATGTTAGATTTATATCATGGGCTGTGCAGCATGACATCCAAGCTTTACAGCAAAAATCAAGACTAGGGCTACACGATTATGGCCAAAATGATAATCACGATTATTTTGATCACGATTATTTGTTGATTTGAACAAAAACTAATTTTATAGTCACATAGGCTATTTATAACTGCTTTCAAATCAATACTGTGCTACATTCCTCTTATGTTGAAGTTGTATGTTGTACATACATAAAGCTGCAACACATGGAAATGAAAATTATCTGAAATATAATATATATATATATATATATATATATATATATAT
>NC_048422.1:76105-90512 GCF_013103735.1 Etheostoma cragini
TACAAGAAATGGCTCATTTTAATCCCAACAGCTTTTGTAATAATGTTTCAGTGCAAAACGAAACTGTCAAAAAGTATTTTAATATTCACAGCTATGTAAAGCTCATTGAGTCAATGTTTGCCAAGACATAAGTGTTGTCGCCTTGTGATATGAGCTTCACCTGTGACTAATAATGGATCAAATAGGTCTCAGGTGTGTAACAAAACAACCCCAGTACACTAGTCCTTCACATCTACTGCAACTAGACCTCTGCAAACATGCCTAAGATTCACACTGAGACTAAAGTTTTGATTATTAAGAAACTGAAGACCAGATCCATTGCTGATGAGGCAGAAACCTTCAATGTGTCTCAGCGTCAAGTAGAGAGGATAAAAAAAACATTTGAAGACACTGGAGACGTTTTTGACAAGCCCAGGTCAGGCAGACCCCGCAAGACAACTGCTCGAGAGGACCGTTTGTTGGCTCGAAAATCCAAGGCCAGCCCATTTTCCACTGCAGCAGAGCTCCACGAGACCTGGTCCCCTGAAGTCCCTGTGTCAACCAGAACAATTTGTCGGATTCTATCTCGAAATGGCCTCCATGGTCGAATCAGTTCCCAGAAGCCAGCACTAAACAAAAGATAATTGAAAAACCGTCTGGCATTTGCCAAGGCCCACAACCTGCTAACAGGATGGATGCTGGAAAAGTGGAGGAAAGTGGATTTTTCAGATGAATCTTCTGTTGAATTACACCACAGTCGCTGCAAATATTGCAGGAGACCTACTGGAGCCCGCATGGATCCAAGATTCACCGTGAGAACAGTGAAGTTTGGTGGCGGAAAAATCATGGTCTGGGGTTCCATCCAGTATGGGGTGTGCGAGAGATCTGCAGGGTGGAAGGCAACATCAATAGTCTCAAATACCAAGACATCTTAGCTACCTCTTGTATTCTCAACCATAAAAGAGGCTAAATTCTGCAGCAGGATGGTGCTCCATTGCATACTTCCATCTCCACTTCAAAGTTCCTCAAGGCGAAGAAGATCAAGATGCTCCAGGATTGGCCAGCCCTGTCACCTGACATGAACATCATTGAGCAAATGTGGGGTAGGATAAAAGAGGAAGCATGGAAGACCAAACCAAAGAATAGTGATGAACTCTGGGAGGCATGCAAGACTGCTTTCCAAGCTATTCCTGATGACTTCATCAATACATTGTATGAATCCTTGCCAAACCGCATGGATGCAGTCCTTCAAGCTCATGGAAGTCATACAAGATTTTACATTTGGATCTCACAGCACCACTATTTAATTTGCTGACATATTTTAGTATTTGCAGTAAATTTGTTAAATTTCTGTATAGGCGACAAAACTTTTGTCTTGCCAAAATTTTACCTTTCTGTCTTGTTTAAATGATTAAAAAAATGTCAGTGAAACTCATTTATTTCAGTGTAATGAACATCAGTTGGAAGGGTTTTAGCTTTTTTCACACGAGCTATTTCTTACACCAATTGATTAATTAAAAGTCAGGTTAATAGCAGGTGTTTCTACAATATAGATAAGCGACAAGACTTTTGTCAGGGACTGTACAGCAGTGTTAATAAAAATTAAAACTGTGGACAAATGTGAGAAGTGAGGACCGGCGCTGTTGCCGCTGTGTCTCTGTTGTTGGGGAGCTGTGTGTGAGTTACTGGGAACAGGGCTGCGCGCAGAGTAAGAGGAGAGAGAGGAGGAGATACTAACACAGGCACGGCTTTAAAGACTAAATGGGTCATGTAACACAAAATTAAACCATATCTATATAAACAACATTGCTTCGTTTGTGGAGAGGCAGCGGATGCAACCTAGAGAAAAAATAATACTTGCACCCTAGAGCCCTGTGAGCTAACAGACACTAACTAGCACCCTAGAGCCCTGTGAGCTAACAAACACTAACTACCACCCTAGAGCCCTGTGAGCTAACAGATACTACCTAGCACCCTAGAGCCCTGTGAGCTAACAGACACTACCTAGCACCCTAGAGCCCTGTGAGCTAACAGACACTACCTAGCACCCTAGAGCCCTGTGAGCTAACAGACACTAACTAGCACCCTAGAGCCCTGTGAGCTAACAGACACTGACTAGCACCCTAGAGCCCTGTGAGGTAACAGACACTAACTAGCACCCTAGAGCCCTGTGAGCTAACAGACACTGACTAGCACCCTAGAGCCCTGTGAGCTAACAGACACCAACTAGCACCCTAGAGCCCTGTGAGCTAAGAGTCACTAACTAGCACTAGCAACATCTCAGAGACAATGCTCTAGAATACTGTGTTGGAACTAGAGCCGCACGGTTTTGTCTTATTGCAATCACAATGTCACTTATAACCGCAACTATTGTACGTTTTCAGTAACTTAAAGGTGTGCAGTGTGCTTGACAGTCTGAGTGCACTGCATCTTCCACGTGGTAACAGGCTTCACTTTACTGACATTATTAACAACGGATTTAGCAAGCGGAAATGGAGGACTATGGAGGACTATGGAGGCCTTTGAAGGACTATGGAGGACTTACCAAGATAAGGAATGCTGGGCACCATCTTCAGGGAGCGGATATATTCTCTCATGCGGGTGTAGTTCTCTTCCTTGGATGTCAGATAGTTGAGCTTCTCAAATGTGGCCTTGTCTTTCCGACTGATCAACTACAACAGAGAAGAACAATGACACACATCTGATTGGTCCTCCTCATTAGGAAACAATTAGCTGTGGGAACTATGGCAAACACAAATACTGCATCATGACATCTTACCTAAACCAAATCAAAGTATCTGTGTTCCAAAAGCCATGTTAAAAATCAGACTGTTGGAGCAAGAAGTTTATCTACATATAAAGGAATATAGTTGATGTGATCATTTCTCAAGAAACATACTGTATATCAGTGGTTTTGCCCTCTTTACACCTGATGTAGACTGCAGTAGCGGTGGGCAGAAAGCCACACAGCTGTTCACTACCCTGACCTCAACCCAACAGAATATCATGCGAAATCCTGAGGCCTAGCAGAGCATTTGATAGAGAACTTTAGAAATCTATGATGAGTATAATATCATGCTGTACGGGAAGTTTCAAAAAGAAAATATGAGCCAAAGAAGTAATTTGAATGAAATATTGCCTAGAAAAGTCAGGTAGGGTGTGGGTTTGTTAGCTCTCTGCTGATTTTGTGTTTTAAACTTTTCCACAATTTGGGTTCATGTTTGGTTAGAATCTAGGTTTGTGTGTGTCACTCCACCATTGGAGGAGAACGTTTTGCCTGGTATGTTAATCATGTTTTTGACTGTGGTAATTCAACATGGAGTCTTTGTAAGGAGACGTGTTGCCTTACCGCCCAGGTTTTGCTGAGTCTGAAGATGGGAGCGCTCTGCAGAGCAGACACCACTGACACCAGAGAGTGAAGGTTGTTCAACTCCAACAGTTTCTGGGAACAAACACAGATATTCTATCAATATTTTATGAACAACATGAAGAGTACAGTATAGCTTTAACAAGTAAGTTAATCTGTGTGCACTGTGAATATTGCATCTGTAATATGCTATGGCTATTAGAAAATAAAAATAACATGACAATTTTGACAAGCATGCCTGGGTTAAGATGACAACCATGAGTTGAAATATCCATAGTTTAAATCAGGCCAATGGCCTTTTGAAAATAATCTCTTTTTCTGTCATCTTTCAGCTATTGATCTCTAATCATAATACAAATAAAAATAGTCAATACAGCAGTTTGTCCCTGAAGTGGGGGTGCAGTGGAGGCCGGGTTTACAGCCACGAAGCTGCTTTGTCTTTGAGTGTGGAATAGAAAGTGACAGCCTTACATACACTACGTACTCATAATGCTGCCACTGCCTGTGTGCAGAGCCTAAGCAGCACTGAGTGGATCTGCTGACGAGGTTAGGGTTAGCGTGCACTGTGCACGGTACTCAACACTGTTCCTTCATCACCATCAACACACACACACTGTACTTTATTCTGGCTCAGTCCCACACACATCGACCTGCTAACACAAATATTCCCTTAGGCTCCACCTGTGGATTAATCCACTGCTGAAAGTAGTCCCCAACAAACCCACTGTTTCCTCCTGTGTTGTTTATTAGAAAAACTATAGCGAGCAACTGTTTAAATACTGAACACTTTTTAAATGGCACATAATAACAATGAAAGGTTTACCTGCAAGCACAAAATATTTTCCAGATGTTCATTTCAACTGTTGTTCTAATAACGTTAGTTATGAAAAATTACTTTTCTTGGGTAATGTCAACACGTCAAATTTAATAAATAAAGTAACCCAAAAACAAAACGTTGTGCTTTCGACGTTTGATCCAGGCAGAAAGCAACAAGACGTTGGGAGTTGTTAAGAAACTTATTGAAACACTGTCTACAAAACATTCATAATTATTCGTGGCTTGCTGTAAACCTGGCAAAAAATAATACGTGAAGTTAGATCTATTTAGGGTCATTTTGTCCGGATGTTAACCGTACTGCTGCAGATTAAGTCAGCTGCTCAGATGTGACCTCTTACTCTATATATTGTTCATTCCCCTGCACTTTGCTTTACTTTCATGTGGTTCTGTTGAAAAACACAGATTGCATGGACATAGTGTATAGATCAGTATAATCAGAACCTACAGATGTATCTCCTTCCTTCTCTAAAAACAACAATCTGTAGTCAATCAGAGGCTGCAGTCCAATAGTCCATTTAGCTAAGGAAGGTTCCTAACCGAGTGAAATGAGCCCGAAGTAGTTAAGTGATTGCCATGATTAGAGAGTGATAAGGAAAGGTGCTGTAATGCTTCCTTTGTTACCTCCTTTAGCTTAGGATACACTGGCCGAACCTTTACCAAAGGAAAGGAGATAATGTCCCACAAGTAAGCCATAATCACTGCTCCCCCTGGTGGATAGACAAACAATTGCAACTGGTTTCCACACAGTGTCTAGGGGGGTTATGAGTCGGCCTCCCATTCACCACATTATCGCGGGGGGAATCATCCAGCCAAGACCAGACCATGATCCCTACAAGGGTCCGACCTGCATTGGCCCAAACTGTTGTTTATAACAACAATAGAGAATAACTTAAGCTTAGCCTGTCCGTTTCTAGAGCGGAGTGGTTTCACAGTGTGTTAACATCTTTTACACACATCTAACTGTACGCTTCGATCAGGAAACACAGTGACATCACTATCCCAACGTCTGACAGCAGAACAGCTTATTATGCTCACATTCACAACTGGAGTATGGGGTGGCTCTATGGTGACCAGATGATGAAAAAGAATGAGCATGATGAAGTAAAAATAGCAATGTGTGTTATGTAAATCTGCGCCTAGCTGCCTAGGTTGGGCCTACGTCCTGTTGCAGTCAATGAGCAGCTGACGGAAACTGGCTGCAGGACGACTCAATCACCACCAACAGTTCTTAAAGTTTTATCACACTAGAAATACTAATGAGTCTGCTCGAGACTCATTTCTTGGACAATTAGGGCTCGATTCGGGACAACTTCTTATACATTAGAATAATGTCTTAAAGTTGTAGCGGCCCTAAAGTGCCCGTATTTAAAAAATCCTGGATTTGGGGGGTTATTTTGTTACTCTTGTGCTTCCACACACATACAAACTTTGAAAAAAAAAACATCCATGCCGTTTTGAGAGGAATACGATTTCTGAATGTCTTCTGTCTTCAGTCTCCGAGTGAGCTGTTCAACATCTGCACGGCTTTCTACGTCACTAAAGGTGAGGTGGCAAACCGTAGCATGCTAGCTCATTCTCAATGGCTAAACATTGATCCAACAGCCACTAGTTGACCAGAATCTCCAAAAGAACTACTTCCTGTTCTGCAGGTATTCCACATGTGGCCCTGGTCTGGAAGAAGTCTCCCAGCTAATGTGATGAGATGTCTCACTCTGGAGCTAAAACTAGTGAGATCTCTAACTCTGGAACTAAAACTAGTTAGATGTCTCACTCTGCAGTGTCTCACTCTGGAGCTAAAACAAGTGAGATGTCTCACTCTGAAGCTAAAAAAGGTGAGATGTCTTACTCTGGAGCTAAAACAGAGACCTAAACACACAGGGTAAAAACCGGATCTGCAGCAATGTGCAGTACAACAAAAATATGTTTTTATAGAAAATGAAACCATGGAAACCTATTCTGGTACAACCTCTAAACACACTTATGGACCTGATGATGATCAGAATATGAGTGCTTTAAAAAGTTTGTAGCAGCGTGGTTTCTTAACCTGATTTATTTACTTGTTTAATAATAATAACAATAATACATATTATTTGTAATGTAAATGTGCTGTATTTATATAGCGGTTTTCTAGTCTTAACGACTACTCAAAGCGCTTTTACATCTACAGGAAACATTCACCTTTCACACACATTCATACACTGTGGCCGAGGCTGCCGTACAAGGTGCCACCTGCTCATCAGATACACACTCACACACATTCACACTTCGATGCGCAGCATTGGGGGCAACTTGGGGTTCAGTGTCTTGCCCAAGGACACTTCGACATGGGACTGCAGGGCGAGGGACTGAACCCCCAACCTTCCAATTGGCAGACAACCGCTCTACCACTGAGCCACAGTTAAATGTAAATGCACTTTACATTTAAGAGAAACTCAGGTAAGGTCATAAAAAGCAAGATAGAAACATCAGTTGGAAATACATGCAACGACATTATTGTGCAAGGTTAAAACGCATAGGTTCAATATAGTGAGGTAAATGCTGAGGTGTTTAATTACTTTGTAAATTATAAAATGACTACGTTTTATTCTGCTTGTTAATTTGAATGCTATGAAATTTATACTTTTTAGCAGTGAGCTAATTGTGTATGTTTTCCATTTCTCTATTTCTTCTATTTAAAGGTTTTCAACCTACTTATCGACCTACAATCTCCTTGTGTATTTTTATGAAATTTAAATATATGCCTGGAGAAGAAGTCTTTTTCAAGTTTGAGACAGTCACTAATAAAAACACCCAGATAACAGTCATTTCAACTCACCTTTGCTATTTTGACAAAGTGGCCTAGTATTTCTGCTCGGATTTTCAGCGTCTGGGCAGTTAAGATTTCTCTCACCAGCCAAAAGCTCACCTGAAACATGACATACAAACATATATTAATACAGAAACACACCCATAACTGAAACATTTGAATTCTGATATTGTCAAACCTCCTCCCTATTTTACTGCGGTATACCGGAACCCTAAATGCTGCCAAACTGCAGACGTTGTGTTTTTCTTTGAGGTCAGGTCTCTATCTTGTATCTGCAGCTACGTGTAGAGCTTCCACTGAGCTAAAACAGCAGTTTTAGAGAGCCTTTGTGCCTCTTAATAGACAACAAATGAGCTAAAATGCAACTGAAATGGCTGCAAAATGAACCGGGTCCTTATGTGGCAAGATGCATTTTCAACATAGACATTGTTTAAATTCACCTACCCTACCTTGGATAGTGAAGACAGTATGGAAACGTTGTTAGCTAAACTGGACAAAGTGTTCTTAAAGGAAGAAAAGGACCGCGCTTATGAAGCCTTTTCTTATTTTGATTGCATAACGAAAGATAGTTCCGTTTCTTTGACAGACTACATAATTGACTTCAAACAGCAATACAACCGGATGAAAAAGTAAAATATGTTGCTTCCTGATGCTATTCTGGCTTTTAAGCTGTTAGACAAGGCCTGTCTCGACGAGAAAAGCAGACAGCAAGCACTGACCGCTTGCACACTGCAGACGTTCTTCTCCATGAAGTCAGCGCCAAAAAATCTCTTTGGAGGGAAAACAACAGGTTCATTAAATGGAATACAAATGATCCAGGACGTGGCGCTTTTCACAGAACAAAGGCCACAAGGAAGAGGACAACGGAACAAAACATGGCAAAGTGGACAACTAAGGCAGCCATTACCGGGGACTAACCCACTGGATAAGTTTGGTAAGAGATACAGATGTGCTATTTGCCAATGCACGTTTTATTGGGCTTAAGACTGCCCTCACAAGAAAACTGAACAAGTAAGAATAACTGAAGATGTGAATGTAGCGGAATGTAACATTACATTGTTTACGAAGGCCTCCTTGTCGGATGCTGAGATTTTTATGACTGAATCATCGGGATCTGGGGTTATTGACACTGCCTGTACCCGTACTGTGTGTGGGGAGAAATGGCTGGAAAGCTATCTTGATGACCTCACCCAAGATCAAGTGAACAGATCGATGCAAACAGAAACTCCCAGTTGCAGACCATTTCGGTTCGGAGATGGCAACCTGGTGTATTCCAAAAGAAATGGTAAACTACCAGCTTAAATAGGACTAACAAAATGCCACATTGAAACTGAAGTTGTCATGGTTGACATTCCACTTCTGCTTAGTAAAACGTCCCTTAAAAAGGCAAGGACCATTTTGGACAGGGAAAATGACAGTGCCGTGATGTTCAAGCAATCCAGAGCTTTGAATTCACTAGCTCTGGACATTACTGTGTTGATATCAGAGAAAGAGAAACTGAAAGAGGTGCAACTGAAGAACCAGTCCTAACAGATGCAGAAAATATGTCCCCTGATGAGAAACACAAAGTCCTTCTGAACCTCCATAAACAGTTTGGTCATGCGTCTGCAGACAGACAACAGAGGCTCATTCCCAGTTCAGGGAACAAGGACAAAGAATTCTTTACTGTATTGCAACAAATAGTATTTGACGGTGATGTATGCCAGAAGTACAAAAAGACAATGCCAAGGCATGCTGTGGGCTTGCCCTTAGCTTCAGAAAATAACGAGACAGTGGTGATGGACCTGCATGAGTTGGGACCAGGTTTATGGTATCTTAACATCATCGACCCCTTCACACGTTTCAGCGCAGGAAACGTTGTTAAAACAAAGAAGTCGCCTGAAATTGTCAACTCCTTCATTCACACTTGGATTAGTGTACATGGCGACCCCAGAGTCTGTACAGTGACAATGGTGAAGAATTCAACAACGAAGAGATCAGAGACATGGCTGAAAACTTTAACATTGAGACAAAAACAGCAGGATACAGCCCCTGGAGCAACGGGCTGCTCGAGAGACGTAACCAAACACTGACTAAGATCATCAAGAAGGTAAAACGAGACAATAGATGGGACTGGCACAATGGCCTTGACTGGGCCCTCATGGCTAAGAACAGTATGCTGAATGTTCAGGGATACAGCCCTTATCGATTAGTGTTTGGACGGATCCTAACCTTCCATCTGTATTAGTGCATAAACTGCCTGGTCTAGAGGGTACCACCATGAGTGCTGAAGTAGGAGAACACATTTCTGCTTTACATGCTTCTAGGAAAGCATTCACAGAAGCAGAGTCTTCTGAGCTGATAAGAAGGGCAATAAAAAAGCAGCTCAGGCCCACAGATGACATGTATGTGACAGGAAAAGAGGTATGTTACAAAAGAGCAGATTATCCTGAGTGGAAGGGACCCGGGATAGTTTTTGGTCAGGATGGAGCTGTTATATTTGTAAGACATGGGGGGGTTCTAGTTAGAGTGAACCAATCCAGGCTCTGTAAGGTTAACACACAGGAGTCTCAGGATAAGCCGACTGTGCAAGACAACAGAGAGACAACAAGCAAGAGATGCAGGTCAAACAATATAGCAGAAAGCTCAGAAGATGAAAGAAAAAGGAAAACACAGACCCCACACACCACACCAGTGACACACAGACACACAACACTAGTGATAGGGGGAAGAATACATAAGAAGTGGTTCATCCTACAATGACACAAAGTGAAACAGATCACAATGTTGGTGACAGCTCTGTCTCTTCTGCTGGTGCGAAGTTAAAAACAGGTCAGATTGTAAAAGGCACCAAAACTGGTTTAATCTACAGCATGTTGAACCTGATGGCAGTGATTGCCAAAAGATGTCAGTTAATAAGTGTTGATAATCTCAACATTAAGTCTGAAATGGAGAATGTTATACTCATAACAAAAGACATTTCATTTGATGCAGCCAAACAGGAGGAATTAATGAGTTGGTACAAAACAATGTATTTGAGGAAGTTAACGATGCAGGTCAAAAGTGTGTCTCTACCAGATGGGTCTGCAGTCTCAAGGAAACTCCTAATGGTATAGTACCAAAAGCAGAACTCGTAGTCAGGGGTTTGGAAGGGCTGTAGAAAGGTTCCCAACCTGTGCTTCTGAATCTCTCAGTATATTATTTGCAGTAATATGTCAAAACAAGTGGCAGTCAATTCTATGGACATCAAGTCTGCTTTCTTACAGGGCATGCAGTTGTCCAGAGAAATCTATGTCCGGCCCCCTCCTGAAGCAGAAAAGGGAATGTTCTATGGAAACTAAACTAATGTGTCTATGGTCTTGCATATGCATCACTGTATTGGTGCAACAAAGTGAAAGAAATAATGCTGAGTACAGGTGGAAGCAGTTAGATCCAGCTGTATTCATTGGCTGGATGAACAGTATAAAGTGATTGGAGGACTCGCATGTCATGTTGATGACTTCCTTTGGACAGGCTCGGAAACTTTCACAACAGAAGTGATCCCTACGCTTTGGTCTGCATTCCATGTTGGGCGTGAGGAACAAAAAAATTCTGCTATGTGGGAATGGACTTTGTTAGTAATAAGGGTGTAGTTCATGTACATCAGCAGTTACATTGAAAACCTGCAGCCTATCCAGCTGCATGCAGCACATGCTGTACAGAGAGATGCTTCTTAGTGAAACTGAAAAGGAGCAGCTTAGGTCAAAAATAGGACAGATACTATGCGTTCCAAAACAAACTAGACCAGACATTATGTTTGATGCAACCAACTTAGCGTCAAATATAAAAGACCCCAGAGTCCAGTCGATTCATGAGACAAATAAGGTTCTCAGAAAGCTTAAATCTGAAAAGGTGTCACTCAGGTTTCAGCATTTAGGAAACATTGATGCTCTACACGTTATTGTTTTCAGTGATGCTTCTCTTGGAAATCTCCCTGATGGGGGTACACAGGGGGGTACATTGATTAGTCTAAAGGGAGAAGGAGGGAAGTTTTCTCCACTCTGTTGGCAATCTAAAAGAATTCGACGTGTTGTGAGGAGAACTCTGGCCGTGTCAGATGGAATAGACAATGCAGTTTTTCTGGCTACCCTCTTTTCTGAGCTCACAAGTGGAAATTCAAAACAAAATGCTCCTCCGTTGATATGTGTGACGGACAATCACTCTCTGTTTGATGATCTCAAGTCAACTAAACAGGTCACTGAAAAACGACTAAGGCTGGAAATAAGCAGCATAAAGGAGCTTATACAGACTAAGAAGATAAGGAAAGTGCTCTGGTCAGACACAAAAACTAAACTCGCTGACTGTCTTACCCAAAAGGGAGCCTCAGCTCTGGTGTTGTTAAAGCACTCAGTGAGGCACTGTGGTGCTGTTGAAAGCACTCAAAGCTAAGAACAAAAGGATCAATTTAAAAAGCAATGTACATTTTTATTTTAAGTTGTAACAACTGTGGCCATTGTGCGTATGTTTTTTTGTGTATATCTAAAAACATGTTTTTGTATTCTCTTAATTGCTTAAAGTACAGGGAGTTGTGGTTAACATGTTATTTCTCGTCTACACTGTTCACTACGGCAGAAGGTTTTTCCCGGTGTGTGCAGGTTAGCGCATGCGTGGAAGGGTGAAGTTGGTTGTGCGGTTCATGCCGGACACGTGTGTCTAAGCTAGCTGTGCACTTAATAAAAGTTAGAACTGAATAAACGTTGTGTTTATTAGGAGTAACAATTTGAATGTTAAAAATGGTTGTAGGACCTTAAAGACAAATAAATAAATAAAACGGAACATTAATCTTCCAGATATGTATGTGTTGATACCACAGACAGAGCAGTAAAACCTAAGCCATTTTACTCCCTAAAACACTTCTCATTTGTCTTGGGAGTCACACTGGGAAGAAATAATCATTATAACGTACATAGTTGACAAAATATATAAATTTTTTTTAAAGAACTTTTTTTTGCCCTCATGACATTTACTTATGCCAATATTCAACATATTAATGTCATATTTATTGATATTACACCCAGAGCAATGCTACACAAGCATTTGTGTGCCTAAAACAGTTCTCCTATATGCAAAAATAATCATAATAAACATTATACCTCATATAAAGCACATACTTCTTACATTTCTTCAAAAAAAGACACAAAAACATGCCAAATCTCAAACTGTGACGCCATTCTCCTCTTCAAACGGGAGATATCTATCTTGTCCGCTATAATATCTTTGATCGCACACTAGACTACTTTGACTGGGAGGTCTTTCAGCCTCCATACCCTTTGAGTGACGATGTCTCCCATATACACAGAGTAGACACGGAGCATAGTGCTAGCGGCATTAATGAGCCAAAACGCGATGAATTATGGACATCAAGTGGATAAATCTTGGATGTAACAGTTTGGATTTAATGCTCAACGACCCCAAAAAAGGCTGAAGTTCCAGGCTGAATAGAAAATCACCTGTAGAGGCTAGAAAGACCCGGAAGTGACCACCGTAACCACTAACTCGTTAGCTTTTAGCTGCAACTTTCAGTGAGTTTCTGTCTTTAATGGTTATTAAATTATTAAACTATGAATCAGAGGTGCTGTTTTGCTCGTGGGCAAGTCTCTCGGGTTCAAAGGGTTAACATAAAAATATTGATCAGTGCAGCGTTAAAGATGAAAAAAACATGTCTGAGGAAGGAAAGCAATTATCAACAAAGAATATCAAAAAGAACCACCAAAGTGCTTAATAGCCGGTAAAATTGGAAGCCAGTGTGAACTTTAACTGAAGCATTAAGTCTAGGTTTGTGAAAAGCCCTCTCCTTGCAGGGGCGAGCTAACACTACTCGGCAATAATGTTGGGGCGTTACACTCAGATTAAGCCCAACAGCATTAACATCCACCAATGAGCTTTTTTAGATTAAAACCAATCCCCTGATTAAGGTGAAGAAAATGACCGTATGTCTGCTACCTTAGTCTCATATGTAGAAAAGGCATAAGGACATTGGCTGACTGGAGCAGATTTAAAACCACAATACTTTGTAAACCATAGTTTGTGTTTCCCAAACTAGAAGAACTTCACATAGAAAACATGGGAGTGATTAAGCGATTCAATATTTGCTTGAGGAATGTTGTTACAACGTACCTGGTTGAACCTGCGAGTGAATGCGACCACGTTGGGTGCCAATCTGTGTTTCTCTTTCCCATTCCATCCGCAGCTAGCTAGCTCCTGCCAATCAGAAAACCACGTTAACAACCAGATTTTAGGAATCTGTAACAACAGCACAACGAGTTTGGTAGCTGAGACTAGAGAATGGACATTGCGTTTAATCCCATGTTGGACACAACTTCCCATAAGGACACCTGATTTAAAGCAATAGCCTGATGACTGGCAGATTATTTTGAATGGAAAGTCAAAGTTATAACTTAATAAAAAAGATCAAATTAGACGTAAAAAGATAGATGGCAACTTGGAGGGAAATTAGGCATGAATATGTTTCTAGACTCATTTATTCATTCTTTCTTCTTATTTATCAAGGTAGACAGTAATTAACGGATTGGTTGGTCAGGCAGGCACTAAACTATTGTTAGTCACAGGTTAACCCTTGTATCGTCATTGGGTCAAATTTGACCTGTTCTCAAAACTAGAGAAATATGAGTTTCTTTTTTAACCAAATTACCCAAAATGTTAGGTAAAATTACAAATACTTAATATCTACTTTCATTGAATTTTGGGAATTCAGTTTTAAATCATTCGAAAAAAATGAAATGGATATAAAACCTGACTAAACTTTGAGATACATGTCTGTGATTATCCATCAACACAGGTTCCTCTAATATCAGTCAAAGTAATTCATCATTTCAAAATTAGGCATAATTTCCATTAAATTAAATGTATTGACCATGTATTCCAGAAATAAATGTTAAACTAGTGGTAATAAGTTGGTGTTGTGGAAAAATGGCGTTGAAGAAGTGACAAAACATTGAAGAAGTGCATTAAAAAAGGGACAATAAACATCAGAAAATGTGTCAATAATTATTAAAAAAAAACAGTAAAAAGGAAGAAAAAAAACGTGTTCATGTTGACCCAGAAGGACATCAGGGGCATAGACAACCGGAAGACAACACAAGGGTACACAAGTATTTCCTCCTGCAGGGTTTCCCACACCCTTATGTTTATTAAAACATGCCTCTACTAATGTCAAAGGGAAATTATTACACTAATTTGAAATATAATATGCTTGTTATGATGCCACAGAGAAAATTAACATATTTACACATATTTATTTAACGAGGTGATTAAAGGTTTAATTTAGGTGATTAATTAGAGGTGTTAAAGCCTAAACTACGTTGAAAACAAGACGGGAGCCTGTTCTGTATTAATGCATTTTGTATTATATGAACGTTAAAATGTTACATACAGAGTAT
>NC_048422.1:90612-109946 GCF_013103735.1 Etheostoma cragini
CACACATACACACAAATACAATGTTATAACTCTACCGCTCTGCTTAAGGGGTTGTGAGTTAAGGTAAAGTGTGAATATTACAACGTGTATACAGTGCAACTGCCTGCTTTTTAGAAATCTGCAGTAGAAGCGGTGATGAAGTAGCAATATCCCCAGAGCCCGGTTTGTCTCAGGAGTTCATAAGGTTTGTCATAGCCCATTTCATGGTCACCTCTGGATAACAGGGTTTGTAAGATAAAAACATTCAGGGGAAATCAAAGGAAAAAAATGAATTGTATTGACATGCAGATGGTGTTAGATGACAAGCTGATGTACTTTTTTCATGTCATGTCTTCTTTCAACCAATGACTGGAGACCGGTTCATTAATGGAACATAGTATGTTGGTTTCATCAAGAAGATATGGAAAACAAGAATGATCTGGAAGCTTTAGAGCCATTGACAGTAGGGGGGCTCCCCCTGGTGGATAATATCTGTTGTGATTACAGCTCCTGGTCACAGACATTCAGAAAACACGCACTAGACTTTGTTGGATGGACAAAAGCATGCTCACCACTGACAACCATAGCCGTTGTAAGAAAAAAAATGTGAGCCCATGTTGAATGAGTAAACTGGACTGTTTACCATGCACTGTCTGACATTCATCTTGAGTTGATATGTAATAATCAGTCCCTAATGTCTCTACCATCTCACACAGAAGTGACTGGAATTGTATTGAATAGCAGAGTGCAAGGAGGGTTGTCAGTGAACCAATGTAACCAATAAGACCAGTCTGGGTTCATTCACTGACAATGGTTGGAAAGGCCATTCTGGCAGCATAAGAAGTGTTTGAAACAGAATTTCTTCAGTGCAGATGGGTATATCTGTGAGGGCTTCCTACATAACATTTGGGATTTGATCAAGCTCTGTTGTATATGGAATCTGATGCAAATGACTCAGAAAGAGTTTGAGTTGAATCATCATAGATTACAGTATTATTTTAACACAAACACCAACAATACATTATTGAGAGGTTAAAGTGCCCCAAAAGTGAAAATGGCTTTCCTACAAGGTGAGAATGAGTAGTTAACAGTTTGAAGTGGAATTGAGGCTCAAGAAACCAACCACCTGACAACATGCATCTATCTTACCTCTGGATGAATCGCTTTGAAGACTGGAGCATCCATCAGGGTGATTTGGCTCTGATATCAAAAGAAAAAGAATCCATATTATCTGTCAATATGCAGGAGATTAACAAACAGTAAGTATATGTATAGTGCATATGACATGAGCTGAATGAAATAATACAAACACTGGCCCAATGCTGCAGTGTGAATAACTGCTAACGATCAATGATGATTGAGTGTCTGAGGCTGCAGGATTCAAGTAGTGCTGAAGTGGTAACAACCTTGGTTGAATGCCTTAAGTTGTAGTTCCTGTAGTTTTAGTAGTATTGGTACTAAACCCCCCCTTAAATCTATTGTCTAAATAAAGAGGAAAAAAGTTGTGTTGTTGTGGCAATACAACAAGCAGTGCAAGCAGCATTCAGTGCACTCTGCCAATCCCAGATTGAAGAGGCGAACCAAAGAGGTGGGAGGTTCATTAAGATGAGGCTGTGGTGGTGGACACTGAGTCTTAGACCTGGTGTGGATAATAGATCTCAGAACCATATCTGGTTCTGAACCAAATGCACTCTGCTGCCACTTGCCACTGATTTTGTCAAGAGCAGACTAAATATTTGAAGCAAATATATAGCAACAATAAAAGTACTTAAAATATAATTAAACTGTTACAATTAAACACCTTGCAGCCAGTAGAGGTTTTTAATTTGGCATCAAAAAAATCTAATTTAGGGTCCTATTTTAACGATCTAAGCGGTCCGTTCAAAGCGTGTCCAAATCCACTTTTGCTAGTTTGACAGCGAAAAAAAAAAAGGTCTGTGAAACTGGCGCTTGGTTCTATAGGGTTTTACGTAGTGTCTTCATTATCAGAGATGCATTCTGGGTAACATGCAATAAACCAATCAGATGTCCTCTCCCATTCCCTTTAACAGCAAGGCGCATTTGGACCTCGGAACATTGCTATTACAATAGAGGATTTGCACCATATTTTTATTTTTAATCTTTTGCATGTCTGTGTGCTGCTGTGCTTCCCTGTGTGTGTGTTTAACAAGAATATGGTGTGTACCTGTGTGTATTGAGCAGAGTGTGTTTCCCTGTGTGTGTATCAAGCATAGTGTGTGTGCCTGTGTGTGTATTGAGCATAGTGTGTGTCCCTGTGCGTGTACAAGCACAGTGTGCAGAGTCTGTGCACGAGCCTAGGCACATTTGACTAATTTGCTGTTAAAAAAAACAATGAAATGTTTTGTTTTTGACATTAGAGGTTTTTGTTGGTCAATGGCAGGATCACTTCCCACTGCTTCAAGATAGCAATACGCCCAGAATGCACCTGAACACACCTCCCCTTAAGACCAGCACGCCCAGAATGCACCTGAACACACCTTTCTGTAAGCCCATGGGTGCAAAGAAGTTCGCAGGTGCATGTGCTGTTTAAACGACGTGGGCTCTTGACAGGAAACCGACAGAAAGTGTCGGTCTTAAACTAGCTAAGACACTTGCGTTGGGCTCTGTGGCACGCTGCGTCGGGTACTAAACAGGGATCTTAATTTTACAATCAGTCTTCGCCTTCAGTTCATTAAATGTCTTCCGACAACTGGAGGCATCAGGACACATGCTGATAAATGTAACATTGTTCACCCCCCCTTTATATTAAATGTAACAACCACAGACTGCAAAGCAAAATACATATGGTCCATCTTAGCTTGTTTTTCTGCGGCTTATGCTCAAAACGTCCAATGTGCACCACAGCATTCTTTTCAACTTTGGACTTATTGTTAAAATGCATTACAGGGCAAACGCTGCTGTCACATGAAGAGTGTATTTTAGAGACATAATATCAACCTCCCTGTCCTCAACATGTGAGAGTACGTATTCTAATAGTATGCTTAGGTCTTCCAGGTAAGATCCGATCCGGCTTGTATGCTG
This sequence comes from Etheostoma cragini, assembly GCF_013103735.1. Taxonomy (NCBI): domain Eukaryota; kingdom Metazoa; phylum Chordata; class Actinopteri; order Perciformes; family Percidae; genus Etheostoma; species Etheostoma cragini. The sequence goes on from NC_048422.1 coordinate 93,634, forward strand.
CAGAAATACTGAGTGTACTCACAGCAAATTCCTCCGGTGTGACCTTCAGCACATCAAAGACAACTGCATCGTAGCTCTTGGCGTAGTCAACGCAAGACTCCTCCAGAGAGTCCGAGCTGCTGCTGGCCTGAGAGACAGACATTATTCATATAACTACTCCATACCTGTGGAACCAGCTGCCAGGAATCACATGGTGAGCATTTGTCATCCAACTGTGTACTGTGCCTTGTCTTGTTGGCAAAATGTAGTGCATCAAATATTCACTTCTTCAGATTCCTAAATTTGTCTTTTTACTCTGCTACTATCAGGCCTTCATGATGCTAATGGCAGTGATGCCGCTTTGGTTTCTCTGCCCACCTGCTCAGCAATTTGGTCAATGTATTCTGTACATTGTCCTTAAAGGGTTTCTTTGGTGTGCCAGGTGTAGGCCGACCTTCCTTAAATTGGGAGTATAGGATCAAAGTTGGTACTGCATTATTGTGGTGGTAATACTGAACTTGTGGGCTTTCTCCAAACACTGACGTTGGTATTTCTGTCCTGCCAGTTGATATTCAGAATTGTCCTTAGGTGTCTTTGGTGATGTTGTTTGAGGGCCCTCAGGTTTCTGCTGTAATTGGTCCATGACTAACACCCATACAGCAGGGTGGGAAGGAACACTACTCTGTAGACCAGGAGTTTTTTTTTGGGCCCTTTGGGTCTCTGTCCTACTCCACAGGGCACCATTTATCAGTTTAATGATGTGCAGCGTGACCCAAAATAAAAACTTGAAACCATTTTACCACGACCCATGGACCTGCATGTCAATCACTGGGTTATTAAGGGGAATAAAGGAGTGAGTAGAAACAGCTGTATTGTTACTGGCATACTGCCTTTTTTAAATAACAAGAATAATAATGCATATATGCAATACATTCTATTTTAGCTAGCCTGCTTAATTCAAAGGGCTTTTGAACAATAATCAATAAAACAGACTTGTAATACATGTTTAAAAGGAAAAAGAAATACTGCATACAAAACACATGTGGAACAAGGCATTTTAAATGTTTTAGAAAGGTACTCTGTGGAAATGTAACATGTTTTCTACTGGTAAGTAGGGGTGAAATAAAAAATAAAAAGGAATCGATACAACATATTATCGCAATATTTTCAGTAGAAATACTGTAGTAACACTGTATAAATACACAGGCGCCAAGTACCTCTTGTTATATATGTGTTGGTCAGTTTGTCCCATTTTGCAGCAATAAAATTTAAGTGATATGAGCAAACAGAGAAATTTATCTTTGTAGATAAAAAAGATGTTTAGAAAGTTTCCTTTTGGGGACATCATTGGAAACTGGGAAAAATTAGAAGTTGGAAAAGAAGTTATAAATTGCAATATAGTGCAGAATATTGCAATATGTTTAAAATCGCAATGCATAAGTATGGTGATGATATCGTATCGGGAGGCATCTGGTGATTTCCCCCACTACTGGTACAGTGAGGAAAATAAGTATTTGAACACCAAGCTATTTTGCAAGTTCTCCGACTTAGAAATCATGGAGGGTCTGAAATTGCCATCGTAGGTGCATGTCAACTGGGAGACATAATCTTATAAAAACATCCAGAAATCACAATGTATGACTTTTTAACTACTTATTTGTATGACACAGCTGCAAAGCATTTGAACACCTTTCTATCAGCTAGAAATTCTGACCCTCAAAGACCTGTTAGTCTGCCTTCAAAATTCCCCCCCCACTCCATTTATTATCCTAAATTAAATACACCTGTTTCAGGGTTGTTAGCTGCATAAAGACACCGGTCCACCCTGCAATGCCCAATTTGGCTATTTACGTTTGTCATGGGTGTGATTTGGGTGTGTGCGGTAGGTCTGTGTAGGTAGTTGTTTAATATGTCACCTGCGCACCTGTTCGTGGGTGTTAAGTTTGTGGTTGTTAATTGGAGTTATTAAAGGGAATCACAGGTGAGGTGGATGGGAAATCTGGATCCGGGAAGCCACATAGTTTTTCAACCTCAGCTGTGTGAGAGTAATGTTTTTAGATCATGTTGTTCTTGGCTTTTAATCAATCAAGTCGGTCTTTTTGTATGTGCTTTTATCAAAAAATGTGTACAATAAAGGATTAAACGTACGACGACGGCGGACCTCATTATTTGCACCAGCAAGAGTTGGAAAGGGCTTCAGATTTCACCCGGTGGCATTAATTGTGGACAGATTGCCACTACATAATGTTGAAAAACTAGCTTCAAAAGACTGAACAATTAGATTTGCAAGAGAAAGGCCGCGCTTCATTCCCCCGCGTCAGCTGAACCCACCCACTTGGACTGAGAGACAGCGCTGCGTAAAGCACCACAGGAGAATCACGCTAGGACAAATTAAGAATTGTTACAAGCTGTGTGGAAGAGATTGGCCTTCTCATACAAGGGATACAGGTACATCCTGCTATAATTCTTAATGAAGCTTTCCGCAGTTCTGCTAAATCAATATCAAAATGAGTGACTTGTCTGCGGCTGTCAAAGTGAAACGGAAAACGAACGTGGTAAAAGATCGGTCAAACTAACAGCCAAAGCACTGGAATTATAAATAATCTTACAATCAAAAGGAAAGGAATTTCGGGATAAAGAAACTGTACAAGCTAACAAAGGAAGTTAAGCAATTGATGCTTTCAAAGGGAAATGTGTCTGAGGTACAAACAAAGTATGAGATGTGTTTGAAACTTTGTGTGGAAACTGAAGAGTTACATGACATATTGAAACACTGGCTACCTGAGGATGGAATGTCAAAACAAAATGAATGGTTTGAAAACCAAATGCACAGAAATAAAGCAATAATACAAAACATGGAAACGTGGTTGCTTGACAAAGGGAGCAATTATAATAATGATGATGATGATGATGATGATGATGATGATGATGACGCTGCATCAAACAAAACTGTTCTCAAAACTGCACCAGCCACAACTGTGGTCACTGATGATATTGGTCCAGGGGACAGTGTTTCTAATGTAGGTTTCAAAAAAAGGTCATCAACTGGCCAGTACAGTCATAGGTCTTCAACTTCCTCTGCATGCCTAAAAGCAGAGTGGAACGGGCTGCTCTCATGGCTAAGGCAGCTGCCCTTAAAGAAAAACATGAGCTGGACGCTCAGGAGGAGCATATCCAACAGAAAAAGGAACTGCTGGAATTGCATTGTAAAATTGCTGTTCAAACTGCAAAGGTTAATGTGTACAAAGGTTTGGATGTGCAGAGCTCCAGGGCTCACTCAGATGGAATGAATTTGTATCTGCTAAGCTTTGAACGTTGCCAACATATGCCACCAGACAGAGGATACCAAAGAGCAAGGACCCTTTTACAAGAACACTTTGGAAATAAACAAAATAGCCACTGCATACCTGGAGAAAACTCTTGGATGGCAATCAGTAAAATTGGAAGACATTGAAGCTTTGCAAGCTTTTGCTTTGTTTTTACGTGTTTGCTGTAATACTATGGAGGACATCAGCTACATGTCAGAGATGAATATGCCATCCAATATCCGTGCTCTTGTCTTGAAGATACCGTATAAAAGCAGGGAAAAATGGAGAAACACTGCTTATGAGCTTCAGGAAAAACACAGTCGCCAAGCAGGTTTCAGTGATATCATCATCTTACTTAAAAGACAAGTGGCTATTGCTTCCAGTCCACTCTCTGGAAACATTCAGGACACATTTACCTCAATACTTAAGTGTAAAGAAGGAAACAAAGTCTCACAAGTATGTGTTACAGGAAAAGGAAGCAGTTTTGCTACTACCATCACAGCTGGCAATTCTCAACATGAAACTCAAACGCAGAATGAGAGAAACTTACCTGATGTACCAATTAGAGTATTGTGTCTGCTGTGTAAAGAGGATCATAAATTGGAGTTGTGTCCCAAAATGGAGAAGTTGCAGCATAGTGAAAAGATTAACTTCCTGAAGGAGAAAGGTTTGTTTTGGGTGTTTATCTGCGGGACAAATTAGCAGGGATTGTCATAGGCGTCATTCCTGCAACTTGTGTAATCTGAAACATCCTAACATTCTTCACATCCATTCAAAGGAGAAGAAAACCAATTCCGAGGACACACAGCAGGAAGCATCAGGGAACGGACATGCAGTTTCTCCCAAGACATGTGGCCATATAAGGGCCGGAGCACAGGACAGTTTCTTGGCAATTGTGCCTGTACAGATTAAGGCAAAGAAAGGAAACAAATTGCTAACCACGTATGCATTCTTGGATCCTGACAGCACAGACACTTTCTGCTCTGAGCAACTCATGAGGGAGCTGAAGGTCAATGGAAGGAGTGCTAAAACTCTGTTAAGGACTATGAATCAAGAAACGCTTGTTGACAGTCATGTTATCTCAGGACTGGAGATAGCTGCCCTTACTGGTACCACCTACTTTGAGCTGCCTGAAGTGTACACCCAGTCTAAGATGCCTGTGTCGCATGACAACAGGAAGACTTAAGAGCTTGGCCAAACTTAAGCTCAGGGGAAATTCCTGTAATTGATGCTGAGGTGGAGCTTTTAATTGGGACCAATGTTCCAAAAGAGATGGAACCATGGCAAGTGATACACAGCAGTGGTGAAGGTCCTTATGCCGCCAGAACCTTACTCGGCTGGGTTATCAATGGACCCGCAAAAGGAGGCAATGAGACTGAGAGCAGCTGTCCCAGTATTGCAGCCAACAGAATAACCATTGCTCACAAAGAGGAATTACTGGGAAAGCAACATAACCACAACTTCAATGAGAAGTCAGCGGATGGCAAGCCAGAACCGTCCAGAGAAGATCTCAACTTTATAACGATCATGAACAGTTCAGCTGAACTTAACAGTAGAAAAGAAAAGGAGAAGAAAAAGAAAAAAGGAAGGAAAAGGGAGAACAAGAAGACCAGAGAAAAGGACCACAGGAAGCTCCTGGAGGAGATAAGGCGGGAGCAGAGGCTCAGACAGGCCAAACTGGCAGAGGAGCACAAGGAGCAAAGCTGGGCAGCCATGTCTGAGCTTGAGAAGGAGCTGCAGCAGATAGAGGCTCAGTACAGAGACGAGTTTGGAGATTCATCAGAGAGTTAGGAAGAAGAGTTGGAGATTGACCCAATGGAGAAGAACAGAGAGAATGGAGTACATGTCACTGCTACAGGAGCGGCAACTAGGGGTGATCCGAGTATCCGACTGAAACGAGTATCCGTTACGGATAAAGCACTTTTGCCGAGTACAAGTATTTTATGAGTAATATGAGTCAATATCCGTGCTCGGATTGAATACAACTCCTCAACTGGCCGTGCAGCGTTCTGTGATAATCACAACGCCTCCCCCCCGCCTACAAACACGCTCGGATCAATCTCACACACACACACACAACATGGAGAAATGCGCTCCCGCTCCCTCTCTCTCTCTCTCTCTCGCTCCTGCTCCGTCAGGCAGGCAGTCAATCGGGTCTGCGGATCTGTTCCGTTAACGTTTAGGGTTTCTTCAGCTTCAGGTTTGTTTTTAACTTCGGTTTACATAGTTACATAGTAAGCAGTAGATTTCTGGTGAACGTGGGTTTCAGAAATGCTGCTCGGTTTAAATGCAACTCCCATTGCGTCTCTGCCATCGGAGACTTTTTTTTTTTACTGTCAGCTGCCCCCCGCCCCCTCTCTCTCTGTGTCTCTCTCTTACTCACACACACACACACACACACTCATATACCTGGTGTGGAAATAAAAAAAATAAAAAAGAACCCCAACAAAAAAAATCACACCGATAATAAAAATAAAAAGTTTAAAAAAGAAAGTTATATTGAGTATGAAAACTCTTGTTCATTACATTTTGTTTCATAATTGCAACCGCATGTGTTGTATTCATTGTTGCAAAACCATTTGTATATAGTTTGTTTGTTACCATGACAACACCATTCATCTGAAGCTTGATGCTGTCATGTAAATGGTTTTCAAATCAGCAATAAATATAACAATTTTTGATCAACTCATATCAATTGCATTCTTAAATAACCCGCACAGGTTAAAGCCCAGCACATTTCAAGAGAGACCGACCCAATTCCGGTTTAAATTTGACCACTTCCGGTTTAGGCCCCGCCCAGTCCAAGTACGGATCCCGATACAGATAATCCATGTGGTAAACAGATACAGAGACAGATAATGCTGTACTTGCTCATCCCTAGCGGCAACGGTGGTCAAAAGGACAAAAGGAGCATTGTTGCAAGGGACATTGTTCTTGTGGCAGACTCTACTGCTCCTCGTGGATCCTGGCTGTTAGGAAAAGTGTTGCAGACCTTTTCAGACGCACAAGGACTGGTGCGATCTGTTAAAGTCCTGACCAAATGTAACATACTTGAAAGACCGATCACAAAGATCCGTCTTCTACTGGAGGCTGATAAAGGCTTTTGTAAAGCAGAAAATCTCTACCTTGGGGTTACCTACTCCATGAATACTTACTGGACATGAACATTGACTAAAAATGCACACTTGCACTATGGACATCATTAATTAATTTTGTCATTGGCTCCATTACTAATGTGGGAAATTGTTATTATACAGTAACAATTAGGGGCCGGTGTGTAATGGCCAATTTGGCTATTTACGTTTATCATGGGTGTGGTGTGGTTGTGTGCGGTAGGTCTGTGTAGGTAGTTGTTTGTTATGTCACCTGCGCACTTGTTCATCGGTTTTAATTGGAGTTATTAATGGGAATCACAGGTGAGGTGGATGGGAAATCTGGATCCGGGAAGCCACACAGTTTTTCAACCTCAGCTGTGTGAGAGTAATGTTTTTAGATCTTGTTTTTCTTGGCTCTTAATCAATCAAGTCGGTCTTTTTGTATGTGCTTTTATCTAAAAATGTGTACAATAAAGGATTAAACGTACGACGACGGCGGACCTCATTATTTGCACCAGCAAGAGTTGGAAAGGGCTTCAGATTTCACCCGGTGGCATTATTTGTGGACAGATTGCCACTACACACACCATACAATCAGTAAGAATCCAACTACTAACATGGCCAAGACCAAAGATCTGTCCAAAGACACTAGAGACAAAATTGTACACCTCAACAAGGCTGGAAAGGGCTACGGGGAAATGTCCAAGCAGCTTGGTGAAAAAACTGTCCACTGTTGGAGCAATCAGTAGAAAATGGAAGAAGCTAAACATGACTGTCAATCTCCCTCGGACTGGGGCTCCATGCAAGATCTTACCTCATGGGGTCTCAATTATCCTAAGAAAGGTGAGAAATCAGCCCAGAACTACACGGGAGGAGCTGGTCAATGACCTGAAAAGAGCTGGGACCACCGTTTCCATGGTTACTGTTGGTAGTACACTAAGACGTCATGGTTTGAAATTATGCATGGCACGGAAGGTTCCCCTGCAAACCTGGTGAAAAACTACAGGAAACATTTGACCTCTGAAATTGCAAACAAAGGCTACTGTACCAAATATTAACATTGATTTTCTCAGGTGTTCAAATACTTATTTGCAGCTGTTGAATACAAATATATAGTTAAAAAAATCATACATTGTGATTTCTGGATTTTTTTAGATTATGTCTTTCACAGTGGACATGCTCCTACGATGACAATTTCAGACCCTCCATGATTTCTAAGTGGGAGAACTTGCAAGACAGCACGGTGTTCAAATACTTATTTTCCTCACTGTAGATCCGTCCATCTAACGTTTTATTCTTGAGCAGGATAAGTCCTTAACTACTGGCCCCAAATTATTTGATGTGAATGTAGCAGCAGCAGCAGCATACTCATCATCATCAGGTCAGAATCTGTTCCAGACAGAGATGCTCCAATCATGTTCTTTACCACATATTGTGGATAAGCATGTTTCTGTTGTTGTTTTGCAGCAGCTGGTGTAGCTGTACAGTATCAGGTGAGTACCACTGCTTTGTAGTGTGTCAGGCTAGGGCTGCACAATTATGGCCAAAATGATAATCACGAATATTTTCATCAAAATGTTGATTCGCGATTATTCTCACGATTATAAGTTGATTTTAACCGAAACTAATTTTATTGTCACATAATCTATTTATAACTGCAAAAGAGAATGTGATGGACGCTACTCACAGACGGCTGAATCATTATGAACGGGTCCAGCACGGGTCGAATGGCGAATACATGTCGAGTGTATGAAACGTCTGTATAGTCACTGCGCTGCATTTTTGCAAACTATGATATTCTGGCCATGTGTCACATCTCTGGCCCAGGTCCAGGTCCAGGCCCAGGTCCAGGTCCAGGTCCAGGTCCAGGTCCAGCAGCTCCGTCTCACACGCTGTTACTCTACCAACTGAAGTTAGTTGCATTTAATAACTTCTTCTGAGTTCTTCGCCCTGGCGGCCGCGATAGCAGAGTTACCATGGAAACACTCGTACAAATACAGGTTTACCCTTCATACTTAACATTATACAGCTGTGTTAATAAAAAATTAAAACTGTGCACAAATGTCGGAAGTGTGGACCGGCGCTGTGTGGCCGGGCTGCGCGGAGAGTAAGAGGAGAGAGATGAGAGATCCAACACAGGCACGACTTTACAGACAAAATGCGTCATGCAACGCAAAATTAAACCATAGCCATAAAACAGCATTGCAGCGGATGTGAGGACATTAGCACCGGTGCGTCCTAGAGGAACTAACAGCTAACAGACGCTACTAGCACCAACTAGCACTGGTCACTGCTGTTGTCTGAAAAACAACACAGACGGGACAAAATGTTGCGTTTACTGGTAAACTGGTAAACCTTGAGACAGACGTATAACCGACTGCTATCTGTTGAGTTTTCCTCCCGTTACTCTGTCCTCTGGGACTGTCTCCATCTAGGAGAATCTTGGGAAGTCAAAATTATGATCGCGATTAAAATTTGATTAATTGTGCAGCCCTATTTTAGGCTGTGTTAAATTTGAATATGGGGCCGCCATCTTGTGATGCCACACTGTGTTAAACTGTGCATGCCATGGTATTTACCTGCTTAAAAGTAAAGATAAAAAGTTCTTTAACCAATGTCACATTTTTTATACAAACAAGGTTATCTTAAGTTAAAGACACAGTGGAATCAACATGCATTGTTCGTACCTCAGATGTGACTGAATGGATGCTGTTGCCATCTGAAAGCCCATTCCTGCGATACATGCTCACAGAGGAACTGCTGGGATGCACAGGTCAGGGTGACAGAGGAGCACATATCCTCTCATCCATGCCTGGAGACAGAAGAATCTTTTCCTTATTAGATAGCTTTAAATGTTTGCCATGGTTTTAGGGAGTATAAAATGGCCAGTTTAGTGGAAATGATGATTTCACTGAAATCTAGTAAATCACACACAAACAAACAAACACACAAACACACACACCAGGGGACTATTGGTTAGAGGGGAAGAACAATCACCACCTACAGACACATCCAATAAGAAAATGTTTTATTCATTTATCACCAACAATAACTGTATTTGACCAGTAATCAAGTTATATTCACTCCAAGCCTGTTGTTCTGCTGTGCTTAGCTGGTCTTTATTCAGACTCTAACGTAAGTTATGATAATTATGTTTTACGCAAGTCTTAAATTCACAAGCCGTACTGTTCTATTGGAATTTAAGGTTTTTACAATTCAATAGCTTAATAAATGTTATTTACGTCATTGGTTTGTGGATTGGTTGATCCCTTTTCATCTTAACACATAAGCCTGGCCTTTTTGAAAGAACTCTTCTTATGTTGACTGTATTCATGTGTTGTGCTTACATGCTGAATCACATGTCTTCTGCACACCAGTTAGTTTTTCATGATTGCTAAGACACATTTCTTGGAACCCTCATGCATTCTCTCAAAACTATAAACACAAAATCAAATTCTCAAACTATATTCACCAAAAGCAGACTCTGCTAGCATAATCAAACAATGTTTCAGATCATAAACACTCATCAGAGACCACAGAGGCCAGGGCGTGTATACACAAAGAAAACAGGGAATATAGTAGTACAAGTACTACAATACTAAATGTCAGTATATAAGGCACTTGTAGAACAATGCAGTAGTCAAACTGCAAAAGCCCAAAGAACAACGAAATCCAAATGAAAAGTAGATATGGTGAAACCACTAAATCAACGTTCCCTGCTCCAGTGCCCCCCCCCCCCCCACCTCCCCATGCACTTTGAACTGGCTGATATTCTCTACGATTGGTTTTATCAACTAATTAGAAATATGTGTGTACAATTTTGAGTGTGTTGTAGTTGTGTTTAACTTTTGCTGCCCGTGGTAACCATTCGGTGTTTTAGAGGGTGTCACTGCGTTTAAAGTTTTCCCAAAGAGTCATTGATTGGACTAATGGGTTGACGCCACTGAGCATTTGATCCAGAGCATGGGGTTTAGTGGTTTAGCTATTCAGAATTACACACATACACACGCACACTTGCAATCTCAGCTGCTGGTCTTTCAAAGACGGGAAGCTCATTTTTGGCCTACATCATAAAAATTGACTATATATTTATAGTATTATAAGAATATACACTGTTAGCATTGTCTGCAATTGTGTGCAGTTTGCTAGCTAGTTACAACACTAGCTTAGCCTCGGGGAGAGCCGGGACAGTTGAAACACTTTTTAATTAAACGTAATTTACAAAGCGGTCGTGTCCCACTGAAAGCTAATATTTTGGACATGTGTCATCTTTCAGATAAGACGATTAAAAATTGGATTGTAGATATCTGAAATTGTGTTTCCTAATAATTATATTGCAGATATTCAGACATTTTATAACATAAGATTGACTTTGTTGAACCCACACTGGATCGAACTGCTGCCACTTCAAGTCAAGTCAACTTTATTTGTCACTCTACAATATGTGAAGACATACACAACATTAAAATATACGGTTCTCTCCGACCCAAGGTGAACTCATGAATGAGTAGGCATAATTAATATTAAATAAGGTTGTTGTGTTGAGCCAGTAGCTTTTAATTTAACACATCTACGTGGCCTACAGAAATATAATAAATTTCTATTGGAATTGCCTATAGATGTATAGCCTCTGAAGTTAATTTGAGCGGATCCCCTTTCCCACAGCAGACAGCTGTGTCCAAGCTGCGTCCAGCTGAGTGATAACCTCACATAGCTTATGTTGAACTTACAGGCTGTTTGAAGTTGCCGTTGCAAGAAGAAGATGCCGTTGCAAGAACGAAGACTGACACCATGGGTGGCTGTGTCGATGCCTGCTCACAACTGGCTACTATAAAGCACGTGTTTTCCAAACGTTTTCCGTTATCAGAGTTATATCTGTAGCCTGTCATTCCATTATTAATTTGATTTCAAGTCAATATGAGATACTTTTACAGAGATATGTGAAACATACTTTCTAAGGTGTTCGCACATGTAATGCTTGTGGAGATAGCTGTGGTAACGACTCATGCCAGATTAACTTTTGTCCCTTCGATCCCGTTGATTGGGTTTTCTATTTAATTCTATTTCTATTTAATTTTACGGACGGGCATCCTTGTTATGGTAATCCAAACTACACATTACTACTCATTCATCACATTTGGACACGAGTCACAACTGTCAAACTCCCGTACTAAACTAAACTAACCCGTTGGGCCCAGTTTACAGCTAATTTAAGTGTGAATGTCACTAAATAATAATAAGTGTTCGTGGTTTACAGTAAAGACACAGCGGTAGAGACCAACCATACACTCGCCAGACAACGACTGATATTTTCGTAATGAAAAGGGCTCATTTGTTCATATATATGTCTGATCGGGTCAGAACTCCTGTCCCAGCAGCTTGATCCCACCGTAATGTTTCACAAGACCCCGACAAAGCAATGGAAAAAAGAGGAGAATTGATCGGAATGGTTTACTGCAGCGGTGCAACACATATCACCAGTTAACTCAAAAACCAGTTAAACCGAAACACCGGAAGTGTTTTCCTCATTCAATGGTTTTATTGACATTTCCAAAATTGCTTGTATTAAAAGTTTTATGTCTAAAAACGAGCCAACCAGCTACAGTATGAAAAGTGAGCATAAAGCATTTGATTCGGAACAAAAAAAAAACATTTTTAAAACAGCAAAAAAGGTAGAGACCATGGACAGAAACTAGACTTCCATGGCAGAAGCTCGGTCTAGTTATTTAGGTTTCGCAGCTACGGTTAATGTTACTATGGTAACAGCGAGTTATACCAATCTGAGATGTTGCTGTTAAAAACACACTGTAGGTAATGGCAACATGTGACAGAACGGGGGGGGTTCTACTTAGGTCCCAATAAACGCTGTAGCCGGCCCTGCACGCGCGCGGCACACACACACACACACACACACACACACACACACACACACACACACACACACACACACACGCGGACACACACACACGCGGACACACACACACACACGCGGACACACACACGCGCGCACACACACACACACGCGGACACACACGCGCGCACACACACACACACGCGGACACACACGCGCGCACACACACGCGCGCACACACACACACACACACAGGTCTGCGGGGATGGCCATCCTCGCAGACCTGAACAACACACGTGACCACCATAGACAATCAAAGACCATAGCAGCCATGTCCGTGAGTCAGCGCGGATCTGTCCGCATCCCACGTTCTGTCCCCGCAGCAGGTACGGTTACAGAGCCCGGCCCCGAGCTCACAGAGCCCGGCCCCGAGCTCCCAGAGCCCGGCCCCGAGCTCACAGAGCCTGGCCCCGAGCTCACAGAGCCCGGCCGGCCTTCTGCGGCTGCTAGCTCTGTGTGTACCCCCCGCACACAATACAGCATGCTAACGCTCTGCGGTGCCTACCTCTCCGCCAGATACCGTCCCTGCCGCTGTCCCCGCCGCCGCCGCTGCTTTAGTCAAACAAGCGACAGTCTGCGTCCACATTAACACGAGCCGAGCCGAGTTGATTAAACCACAGCAGTGTCCGGGGGGGGCTACTCCTCCTTTGAGACGAACATGAAGCCAAAGTCGCAACGTTTGGTCCGCAGGGTCCACAAACCGTGCGGGACACATTAGACGGAATCATGAGAACATGGCTGTGGCGAAGCAAATTATCTCTAGTCGCAACGTAAAAGTGAAAATGAATAAATCTCGACAGCAGGAAGTGACAGGTAGGCGCACTTATGTTTACAGACAGGTTTATTGCCTAATCATCGCTGGGCTCCACAGAGAGCTCCCGCCTCTAAGATCAGCCGGCCAATCAGAGCGCAGCATCCTTCAGACGCAGGTGCATCTGTGACGCCTTCATTAGCTTCCTGAAGGCTCGTACTTCACAGCTCCTCAGAGGTCCGTTCATAAAATGTCCTCTAGCAATAAGGTTTGACTGGGTGATCCTAGATCACCCAGATCACCATAGATCTATGGAGGATATATGTATTCATAATTCAAATTGAAAGTCCAAGGAGAAATGAAAAGAGATACAATTAAGAATGTATAATCATCCCATAACTGAATTTAAAAAAGAAAAAGGAAACTGAAAAAGCAAAGATGTAAAAAGTGAAATTTAGAAGGCAACGCTTAAATATAAATGCTCAAACTGAAATCTTACATTGAAAATTGCAATGAGAATAAGACAAGATAAACATCAAATATGAAAGTTGACAATATGAAAGGGGAAAGCTTAAAATGAAATAGGCTACTTAAATTAAAATAAAGAGAAATCATTTTATTTTGGCCTTTATAATCATCATCTCCTGGTGAGACCCGCACATCTGCAGGACGCTGACTGGACACTTCCTGTGTCCCGGTCCGCACGTTGCCATGGATTGAACTAGTCATGCATGCCACATAACAGCTAATTTAACCTAGTTGGTCACAAAAGGCAGCTGTTAGCTGCTGTGAGAAAACAGTTAGACCTTTTTAGTGCTGGTGATCTTGTGTGTGAGGCCACATGGTCAGACAGGACACCTCAGAAATAACAGTCCTCTCTACAGCCCTGCTCCCTCAACTTGCTCTATTGTCGCCATTATCAGGTGGTAGACAAGGCGGTGTGCTGCCCTGCTGTCCCTAAGGTACCAATGCAGCCGCTCCATTTTAGACCCTCCCACCAATCTTTGCGACACGCCTCCTTATGTACATACACAGTGTTGAAATTCCTATTTTAATTTCTCCGTTTGAAGATCTACATTAAAAGAAAGATAGGTGGGCTAAGGGACCTGGAAGCTATAGTAAATATAGCTTATAAAAATAAAAGCCAAGCTTTCAGAATGGGCATAATATGCAGCAATAATGTTATCCCGGGGTAACGTTAGAAGAAAAAAAATCAATCAATAAATAGGCTGATATGAACCTAGACCGAAAGAAATATGTTAGCATCAGTAGTTCATTATAGTTATTTAATATCGTGCCTATCCACATATCCCCAGCCCCGTTTAATGAGCGCATTGTTTGGTTCAATACAGTTGGTAGTATAGGGTTGTTACTGTTAGTGCTATATAATGTAATTAAATTAATATTTAATGTGGTTTCCACGTAATGGACCAAACTGCCCCCCCCCCCTTTCTACCCGCAGATGGCAGTATTTAAATGACTGACTGTATTGTGCCTTTGGTAACTGTTTTAAGTCAAGATTACTGATACAGATGTATTTATTGTACACCGCTGTCAGCTTCTTAGCAGCTTAGTTAGTTAGTTAGTTAGTTAGTTCATGTTTATTGTCCCCATAGGGAAATTAGGTTGCAGATCACAAACTCACATCAGACATGTCCTGATGTAGGCCATCTGGCCCAAATAAGCATTTACCAGGGTGCTATACACTGCGTGAATCTTTCTTCGCTATACACATTCCAGTGTGTATAACACACTGCACTCCCATTGTGTCATGCAAGTGAAGAGAATCCATACACACTAAACTTTTATTCAACGTATTTACCACACATGCTTTCAAAGGCATTGCATGTGCAATCTATGTCTGTGAACATTTGCTGTGAATCCCTAAGGTTGAACATTTTACAATGTCCTCAAAAGGAAGTCCAAAAACATAATTACATTATGAAAAACAGGCTGTCAAAGCTGAGTACATCAGCAATAACTGCAACAAAACGTTTCCAGTGACTTGTGAACAGTCCTGCTAATTGAATGGATGGATCTTTGTCCTCTGGACAGAACAGCTTCAGGTCCTGGATGTTGGTGGGGGAAGGGGGGGGTCCTCACATTTGCTGCTTGATTCCTCATCCATCCTCAACATGTCGATCATTTCAAGGTCAGCACTTTAGACTTGGCCATTCCAAAACATTAATTTTATTCCTCTTTGAGGAAGGTGGGTGGATTTATTTTGTCACAATATAACAGGTTATATAGTATAAACTATAAATTGAGTTTGTAACTCCTTTCTGCTACATAGCAGACAAAATACATTAACATACTGTAGAAGCAATTATAAAAATAGTAAACAGAAATAAACTAAAATCAGGGAAGCAGTGCTGAGGATGAATTAGAGTTTAAGAGTCTGATAACTTTGGGGGAAAAGCTGCTCCGCAGTCTGGAGGTGCGGCAGCAGAAACTTCTAGATCTCTTCCCAGAAGGCAGCAGGGTGATCAGGCTGTTGCTGGGGGGGTACTGTCCTTTAGTATCCTTTGGGCTCTGCGCATGCACCTCACCGATATCACTGATGCTCGGGAGATGGGTACCAAAGATCATCTGAGCCGTTTTAATCTCCCGCTGCAGAGCCCTTAGGTCCTGGTCCTGGTCCTGGGACATGCACATCCCACGCTAGTTTGTGATGTTTCCAGTCAGGATGCTTTCTATTTATTTTACCCACTATTTCAATGTAATGAACAAGGAATTTGTCTCTAGGGACCAAACCTTTTTTATTTTACTAAGCTGTGAGCATGGTAGCTTCTGCTGTACATGGGGGCATTTCAGAATGGAAGTCAATGGTGACTGAATGACTTTTGCAGCAAGCCTCAAGCGGCCATTCTCGGAACTGAAGATCAGGCCATTGGATAATGGCTTGAAAGTACTACACCCTTTGGATAGAGAAATTTGATCATTCTGCTGAACTAGGACAACATTTGATAAATACATTTTGGAAGATGCTAATAGTTCTCAATAACTTCATTATTGCTGATTTGCTTTTATTTTTTTACAGAAGGTAAAGTCTCCCATGAGACTAACAAAAATTGCCAGAACTGACTATATTTCAAATCATCTCGGCGGGGTATTGGGTTAAGTTTTCAACCAGCAATAATCACATCTCAGTAGAACCTCATAGACTATGAAATTGCCGCTGCGAAAGGATGCCTTGAGGTTCTCCAACATTAAACTGGACCTTGTTCAGCACTCACAACAGACATGGTGCATCATTTCTTCAACCTAAG
>NC_048422.1:110046-110581 GCF_013103735.1 Etheostoma cragini
ATCCCATCAGGACCTGGACTTTTCCTTTCTTTTGCACCACGAAAGAGTTTCAAGACCATGGATTTATCAATGGGCACAATAGTATTTACAGGATTAAAATCAACATTTTTAAAAACAGACATCTCCTCACTAAAATCATGGATATTAAAACGATTATAAAAAACATTCAGTTCATTAGAAAAGTCCAGGTCAGTCTTCCCATTCTGAGAGATAGAACACTTTTTTGACTGCAACCCCATCATGGTTTTCACGCCCTCCCATGCAGGACGTGAATTTCCAGTGCGCAGTGAGTTTTCTACTTTGTCCTTATATACGCACTTGGCAAGCTTGAGTTCCCTCTTCACCTGTTTAGAAAGTGACCTGTACTGTATCATGTCCCCCTGGTTAAAACTAATATTCCTCTGATTAATTATGCTTTTGACTGATTTGGAGACCCAGGGTTTATTATTTGGATAAATGGAGATGAGTTTTTGGGGGATGATCATTTCCTCACAGAAAGATATATAGGCAGACACAGTTTCTGTCAGTTCATCTA
>NC_048422.1:110595-110977 GCF_013103735.1 Etheostoma cragini
ACATCCCAATCAGTGACAGTGAAACAGTCCTGGAGACACTGAACTGAGTTTTCTGTCCATACCGGAACAAATCTTTGTTCCGCCTTGTGTCTCTTCAGGACCGATTTGTATGTCGGAACCAAATACACAGCATTATGGTCTGACGATCCAAGAGGGGCTCTAGGAAGAGATTTGTAAGCCCCTTTAACCGTCCCAAAACAAAGGTCCAGACACTTTGAGTGACGAGTCGGACAAGTAACGTACTGGTAAAAGTTACCGAGGTACTTCGCCGGTTTACAATGATTAAAATCACCCATAATTAGGATCGGTGCGTCCGGCGCAATCCCCTGTAGCCGCTGCACAGCTCTGGTCATGGCTTGAGTAGCCCTGTCAGCGTTGGCCT
>NC_048422.1:111012-111523 GCF_013103735.1 Etheostoma cragini
GGGAATTCTCTTGGAAGGTAAAAGGGACGTAAGGATACAGAGAGGAGTTCAATGTCCGGCGTACACAGTGACTCTCTGACAACCACCGTGTTGCACCAGTTATTGTTTATGTACAGACACAATCCCCCGCCAAGTGACTTACCGGTCACTGCAGGGTCTCTGTCCAAGCGGTAGGGAACTCCGAAGCCGTCGATCTCAAGATCGGACTGTAGGTCATGTTCCTTAAGCCATGTTTCTGTGAAGGCGAGAACACAGGCACTGCTGTACTCCGCCAGGAACTTCACGTTTGCCTGAAGCTCATCAACTTTATTCCGGAGTGACTGGACATTGGCGAGGATGACTGTGGGAAGGGGAATCCGCCTATGTCCCTGTCTCCTGAGCCTCTGGCGTACACCGCCGCGTCTCCCTCTTTTCCTCGCTGTCGGCCTCGTCCGGTGCGCCCTGTTCCTGTTCCCTGCATGAGGGTCCGGCAACCGGAGAATATCTGCTGGGATGACTGCAGCAGAGTCCA
>NC_048422.1:111623-111803 GCF_013103735.1 Etheostoma cragini
CATAATGCCTTGAAAGTACTACACCCTTTGGATAGAGTAATTTGATAATTCTGCTGAACTAGGACAACATTTGATAAACACATTTAGGAAGATGCTAATAGTTCTCAATAACTTCATTATTTCGGATTGGCTTTTATTTTTTTACAGAAGGTAAAGTCTCCCATGAGACTAACAAAAATT
>NC_048422.1:112118-112317 GCF_013103735.1 Etheostoma cragini
GGTCCATATATTTTCAATCAGATATTGCTGGGCAAATGGAGCCTTCAGTCTTTGTCAGACACAGTGTTTGTGATGCATTTACCTGTCACTCAAAGCCGTCTAATCCTCGATAAAACAGAATTTTAAGCCTTAAAACTGTTTAAAACAATTTATTTTACCCACTATTTCAATGTGATGAACAAGGAATTTGTCTCTAGGG
>NC_048422.1:112677-112837 GCF_013103735.1 Etheostoma cragini
TTGCCAGAGCTGACTATATTTCAAGTCATCTCGGCGGGGTATTGGGTTAAGTTTTCAACCAGCAATAATCACGTCTCGTTAAAACCTCATAGACTATGAAATTGCCGCTGCGAAAGGATACCTTGAGGTTCTCCAACATTAAACTGGACCTTGTTCAGCA
>NC_048422.1:112856-113034 GCF_013103735.1 Etheostoma cragini
ACAGACATGGTGCATCATTTCTTCAACCTCAGGGGGTGTACAGCCGTACAAAAGATGCACATGATTGGATTCTTGACCTAAAAGTATGCCTTTCCATGACTTCAGATCCTCACATGAAAAATACATAAGCCATATGAAACATGGTCCATATATTTTCAATCAGATATTGCTGGGCAAA
>NC_048422.1:113134-128577 GCF_013103735.1 Etheostoma cragini
TTGTTTAGCACTCACAACAGACATGGTGCATCATTTCTTCAACCTCAGGGGGTGTACAGCCGTACAAGAGATGCAAGTTATTGGATTCTTGACCAAAAAGTATGCCTTTCCATGAGCTCACATCCTCACATGAAAAATACATAAGCCATATGAAACATGGTCCATATGTTTTCAATGAGTTATTGCTGGGCAAATGAAGCCTTCAGTCTTTGTCAGACACAGTGTTTGTGATGCATCTACCTGTCACTCAAAGCCGTCCAATCCTCGATAAAACAGAACTTTAAGCCTTAAAACTATTGAAAACAATTTATTTTAACCACTATTTCAATGTGATGAACAAGGAATTTGTCTGTAGGGACCAAACCTGTTTTGTTGTACTAAGCTGTGAGCATGGTTGCTTCTGCTGTACATGGGGGCATTTCAGAATGGAAGTCAATGGTGACTGAATGACTTTTGCAGCCAGCCTCAAGCGGCCATTCTAGGAACTGCAGATCAGGCCATTGCATAATGCCTTGAAAGTACTACACCCTTTGGATAGAGTAATTTGATCATTCTGCTGAACTAGCACAACATTTGATAAACACATTTAGGAAGATGCTAATAGTTCTCAATTAATTGATTATTGTCGATTGGCTTTTTCATTTTTTACAGAAGGAAAAGTCTCCCATGAGACTAACAAAAATTGCCAGAGCTGACTATATTTCAAGTCATCTCGGCGGGGTATTGGGTTAAGTTTTCAACCAGCAATAATCACGTCTCAGTAGAACCTCATAGACTATGCAATTGCCGCTGCGAAAGGATGCCTTGAGGTTCTCCAACATTAAACTGGACCTTGTTTAGCACTCACAACAGACATGGTGCATTATTTCTTCAACCTCAGGGGGTGTACAGCCGTACAAGAGATGCAAGTGATTGGATTCTTGACCAAAAAGTATGCCTTTCCATGAGTTCACATACACACATGAAAAGTACTTAAGCCATATGAAACATGGTCCATATGTTTTCAATGAGTTATTGCTGGGCAAATGGAGCCTTCAGTCTTTGTCAGACACAGTGTTTGTGATGCATCTACCTGTCAATCAAAGCCGTCCAATCCTTGATAAAACAGAACTTTAAGCCTTAAAACTGTTGAAAACAATTTATTTTACCCACTATTTCAATGTGATGAACAAGGAATTTGTCTCTAGGGACCAAACCTGTTTTATTGTACTAAGCTGTGAGCATGGTTGCATCTGCTGTAATTGTTGGTTTTACGACCCTTAAGTTTTACGTCTAGGGGATGCTAGGAAGTAACATAAATAAATCATAAAGTCAAACTAAGAAAGGAGAGCTAACACGTTTAAAAGAGATATATACATATATATGGCTGTGGATGATGAAACAAAAAAAAAATGTAGATAATAAACGGTAACCCAACCAATAATAGAAGCTGTAAAAAACGTCAGGGGCCTGTTGCACAAAACTAGGATAAGGGATTAAGCCGGGATATTCAAGTTATCCTGGATGAATTTAGCTTGGACTCGGTTGCACGAAACCGGATTAAATTAAGCCCAGCCAAGTAACCCTGGAGATTTATTCCTAACAGCCGGGTTAAAATTAATCCTGGAGTCTCATGTGTCAAATCAGCTGCCGTCTGATCCGAAATAAACGTGTTTAACAGTTATTCCGTTGTCTTCTGCATGTGTTCTGCTTTATTTTTATTAACATGTATTAGCCTACTTGTCACTATTGTTGTCGCGAGTTGGATTTAAACCCTACTACAGTTGTTTAGATGGTTAGGAATGGTTGCACTGGCCCCCTGATGCGGAGTGGGACTTTTCCCGGTGGGACGGTAGTGTGTAGAGGCTGCCTGATGTGCGGCCGCT
Source organism: Etheostoma cragini (assembly GCF_013103735.1). Classification (NCBI taxonomy): domain Eukaryota; kingdom Metazoa; phylum Chordata; class Actinopteri; order Perciformes; family Percidae; genus Etheostoma; species Etheostoma cragini. The sequence continues at coordinate 115,000 of NC_048422.1, forward strand.
ACCCGATGGCCGCTGCCCGCTGGCAGACATGCGAGTCGCGTCAGTGTCCACTCTCTCTGTAAAAGTAGAGATGATCAGCGCAGCGTCTGTGGTCTCAGCTTCAGGTTACAGGACGCGCTCCGAAGATTAAGTGTGACGATATTAATGTAGAGATATTCCCAGATGATAAGAATGGCAGACTGGTCAGAGATCAATAAATTCATGATTTCATTTTCATGTTGCTTGTCTTCTCTAATAAAAGGGGAGTTTGTGTTACTCCTTAATAAGTGGGCCCAATGTTTTTTTATTATAGCTTACATTGGTTTCATAACCTTCTCCATTATTCTCACATCACCGGACTAATAACATGGCCTTTATACAGTAGGCTACGTATGTAGTGTAGTTTGCATTCATCACACCGGGAACACCACAATGCTTCTTAATCTTTTTATTTTGGTGCGGTCACTTCTTAGAAGAATAAAAAAACAGGAATATTGATTTACATAAATAATATGCTCACAGCGTGTATTGAAGTCACTTACTTTTTTCTAGTTGTTGTCCCTTTCTGGTTTTTCTGTGTGAACATTAATTGTACAAATAATTTTGAATATTTTAGAGATTTGTGCATGGTTGTAAAACATATTCTCACGTTGTGAATAAGGGTTTGAAATTAAGCGTAAAGTCCATGGTCCATTTTCTGAGGAACATTAGTTCTCTCTGCTCTCTTTTGAGGCAAAGGCTATATTTTTTCCCCTTTTTGCATATTCTTCCCCTCCTCGTTACTTTCCAGTAGAGGCTGCTGCTCATTGGGTGAATTATGTGGCGCATGCGTCTTCTCAATTCTTCATCATTAAATCTGGGATCGATACCGTGGTCTATTTGAGAAAGCCGTGAACGTGCACTTATCCCAGCTATCCACACCTGGCTGGACATAGCTTCACTTGTTCATCGTTCATCGTACTAAGCCAAGCTGCGCTTATTCACTTATCCTGGATATCTTTATTCTACTTTTGTGCAACAGGCCCCCGGTCTCCAAGGCCAAAACAACAAACAAAAACCCATACTTCCTGAAAAGAAAATGGGAACTGAGCTACAGCGTCAAACACAAAATACGCAGTGCTAATCTCACTGACTACACACAAAACAGAAGAAAAAGGGGGTCAAAACAAATGGCAGAGAACCCTTACCAGCTTCAAGTAACAATTCAAACATCTCCCATATTACATGCACCAGCAGGCAGTAGTTCCACCAACTACTCCCAGCATGACAGGAAGTTCTGGCAAGAGGAAGGGGGAGGGTCTTAGACCTGGGAACCTTTATGCAGCCTCTCTGATAACCGGATTGAAAACACCTGTGGGTGATCAGGCACTCAGGAGTGGCAGACCTGAAACACTGAAACAAAACAGCTCTCTTCCAAAAAGAGGCCAAAGCAGTATTAGAGAACGTAACAGTGAGAATTTCAGGATAGAAGTCGATGGTGACTGAATGACTTTTCAGGGACAGACTGTAGTCCATTGTCAAGCAGTCAGGATGAAAGTCAGCCCCTCCAAGTCTGAAAGTGCAGGATTGCTCCCATCAGGTGGGGAGTCAGTTACTGTCCCAAGTGAAGAAGTTCTTGTATCTCAATATCATATTTAAAATAGTGCAACTTGTTCCAACACAAAAAACGCTATGCCAGGGCTGTAGTACTCGAGTCCGGTCTTGGACTCAAACAACAATGATCTCAACAATGAGATCAAATTAATTACATAAACATTTAAAAAATGTTTTATTAAAATATGCTCAACTATACTTTTTAAATACTGATAATAATTTGGAGAAAGAAAAACAATATCAAAAAGAAAGCCCAGGGATTGTTTTTCTTGGACCAACCAGGAGGTGAAGCTGCTACTGAAAAGCATATTTGCTTAATCGATAAGACTGACTTAAGTGGGTGTCAGCGCTTGTGTCCAGCGATCCACCTTTCTGTCTAAACAGACTATAACGCAACCCTGCAGTTTTCAAACTTAAGCGGGGTAAGAAACATTTCCAGATGTCTTTGTGTAGGTGTTGCATAAATGCCAGAGTAGTGTGGATACATGGCCTAAATATAACAAAAGTTATGCGTTGTTTAAGGAAAACAGTATTAAAGTGGATATAGTCCAAGAAAGACAAAAGTTTTACATCAGCATTGAGTATGTTCCTACTGTCAAAGAGAGCTTTACAGTGACAGTAGGATCACTTACCTCAGGATCCAGGAATCAACGAAAACATCAAATGGGGCTAAAAGAGTTAAACATTTGAATTAAAACATGTATATGCATTAGTAAAGACAATGAAACCTGTACTCTTTTTCTATCTATGTTGTTTCTTCTTGCTGACATAGTGCCATGATTTGACTGAACCATTTAATTGTATTACTCAGTGTCAAAAATGAAAAATAAAAACAAGCATGTCTTCTGCCCGGTTTCCCGAAAATCACAGAATTCCACAGACAGGGAGCGCTCTTGAACCCCCCACAATCTCTGAAAGCACAACTAGTCGATCACGAGTGGCTCAACAGGTATATCTATAGATAAACTCATCTTTCAGAAATTTGACTGACTGGGTTGACACTTCAGCGTGAAAAATCGGAGGTGTGGCGTGTGAGCGTGTGAAACCAGTCAAATGCGCGTGTCTCACGGCCAATGCGTGAGAGTTGGCAGCCCTGCTGTTAGACATGTTCATTTTTGACAAAGAGATTTTAAACTGGATTCAGTCAGATGCTTTGTTGTGGATTTGAGTGACAGTGAACACAGTATATATGCATATATTTGTGTGTGCATATACACATGTGTGGGTAGTATTTGATCCCCTGCAGATTTTGTACATTTGCCCACTGAAAGAGAAATGATAAGTCTTTCATTTTAATGGCAAATTTATTTGAACAGTGAGAGACAGAATGACCAAAAAATCCAGAAAACACATGTCAAAAATGTAATGAATTGATTTGCATTTTAATGAAGGAAATGTGTAATTGACCCCTCTGCAAAACGTGACTTATTACTTGGTGGCAAAACCCTTGCTAGGAATCAGAGGTCAGACGTTACTTGCAGTTTCCACCAGGTTTGACACATTTCAGGAAGGATTTTGTCCTAATCCACTTTGCAGATCTTCTCCAAGTCATTAAGGTTTCAAGGCTGTTGTTTGGCAACTGGAACCTTCAGCTCCGTCCACAGATTTTCTATGGGATTGAAGTCTGGAGACTGGCTAGGCCACTCGAGGATCTTCATGTGCTTCTTCTTGAGCTACTCCTTTGTTTTTTGGGTCCTCATCATGCAGGGATATCCATGTACAACCCACAATGCCCTGGTCGAGGGAAGGAGATTCTCACCCAAGATTTGACGGTATGTGCCCTCGTCCATTATCCCTTTGATGCGGTGAAGTTGTCCTGTCCCCCAAAAGCAAAATGTTTCCACCTTCATGTTCTAATCTGACCACAACACTTTGACCCAGTTGTCCTCTGAATCATTCAGATGTTCATTGGCAAACTTCAGATGGGCATGTGTATATAAATGTGTGTGTGTATATATATATATATATATATATATATATATATATATATATATATATATATATAGACACACACACAGAACAGGCCAAAAGTTTGGAACCACCCTCTCAGTCAATGTGTTTTCCTTATTTTCATGGCTATTTACATTGCAGATTATCACCGAAGGCATCACAACTATGAATGAACACATGTGGAATTATGTGCTTAACAAAAAAGTAGAAATAACTGAAAACATTTTTCTTATATTCTAGTTTCTTCAAAGTAACCCCCCTTTGCTTTGTTTTGATAGCGCTGCAAACCCTTGGTGTTCTCTCAATGAGCTTTATGAGGTGGTCACCTGAAATGGTTTCACTTCACAGGTGGGCCTTGTCAGGGTTAAGTATAGTGTCAAAAAAAAGTGATGACAACTTATAGTTTAGTGTTTTGAAAAATGTGATAAAGAGTTTTAAGTATTTCAAAAAAATTAAAGTAATAGTATGTTTAAAAACAAAGGGATAAAAACTTGGTATAGTTTGTACAAACATATAACAAATGTAAAAACATAGTATAGTATGCTGAAAAAAGCAATAAAATCGTCATAGTATGCTATGTCGGAAAAATTCATAGAATGTGGAATAACATTAATAAAAAAGTCAGAGACCCATGCTACACTCAAACGCATATTCCAGTTGCCATCATCTTGTCCTCCGTGGGTCAACAAGACTGATGCTGCCTTACAAGCCTTGGCCAAGCTGGCGGCCATACGAGAGGTGTGGGATGCATGGGCGCGGCGGCTGTCTCGCCTCTACAACCCGGGAGCCGACGTGACATTGGACGAGCAGCTAGTGCCTTTTCGAGGTGTTGTATTTCCTGCGCAATGTGACGTGCATCAACTATGTCACCTCTTATGCACTGGCCCAGCGGTGGCTCGTCAAGCGGCGGCTCACCGTGGTGGGCACGATCCTCAACATATCCGCCTACAACAACTTTGTGCTCTGCGAGGATGCGGAACTAAGTGCGCTGAGAGTGCACAGCAAGAGGAAGAGGTGTCAGCTTTCCCGAGAAAAAAGACCACAAAATACACTGTGTGCGGCGGTTGCAAGAGCTACATCTGCCGGAGCTGCATGCGGGCCTGCTGGGGCGCCAACTGTGTGAGATTGTAGCCTCTTGGCCCGCGTGGACGAGCCACGAACAAACCTTGAATCTGTTTTGAATTTTTTTTTTTAAACAGTTGACAGCAGTTGACATGAAATGAATGCACATAGTAAGAAAGGTTCTGGGACACAAAGTACAAAGTCGCCGCAGCAACAAGGCTAGTAGAAAGATGACAGGGTCCCCGGGACCCGAAGTATGAGGCCCACATGGCAGTGGTGAGATGTAAGTATAATCGCATGATAAATAAACCGAGGGTCTCTGGTATTTGACATTAAATGAAAGTGGGGTCCCAGGTACCCCAAAGTTAGAAATTAGTCATAGTAAAAAATGTATCATATGCACGACATATGTCGTAAAAGTGACAAAAAAAGTCATGGTATACTGTGTTGAAAAAAATTATAAAAATGTCATAGTAGGATATAGTAGGTTGAAAAAAAATTGAAAAAAGCCATAGCATAGTTTGTAAATTAGTCATAGTATAGTATGTCGAAAAAAAGTCATAGTATACTGTATGGAAAAAAATGACGATAGCCTATAGTATTGAAATAACTGGAAAAAAGTCATAGCATAGCATGTTGAAAAAATTATAAAAAGTCGTAGCATATAGAAATTAGTCATAGTATAGTATGTCAAAATGTGTCATAGTAGAGTATGTCATAAAAGTTGATTAAAAGGTCATAATATTGTATGTTGAAAAAATTATAAAAAGTCATTGTATGGTATGTCAAAAAATGATAAACACATTGTTTAGAACACCAACTGGTACTAGTCTATGCTAACCGAGATGACGAATACAATTGCATTCAAACCGGTGGTCGGGACAGGTGGATAGTATAGGGACTAGTAATCATAAAAGGGTTTAAAAGAAGACAGAGTACAGTTTGTTGTCAGCGGGTACACAAAGTAGAGCTATTTGGACCCACATTGCCATCCCTAAAGCATTCCTTATGATCATGATGCTGGTATACGTTTTAATGGTGGCATGATCAATTACACAGACAAAACTAGGTGCATTTGCTACTTTTATTCATTTGAAGGACTGCAATATTGAAGCTGATTGTACGTTAATGCAGGTGAACAAAGAGCTCTGACAGTGCAATAGAAGGTTGTTGTGAAACAATAATGTGGTACTTGAATCCAACAACAATTACCTCTGAATAGATACATCAAAAAAAAACTTTTACGTCCCATTGAAAATTCTTCCTGGCCCATTTCAGTTTCTCACTTTATGTACATATTACTGTATTTTCAGAGATTATTTTTTTTGATTTGAAAAACCTAACCCAACAACAGTCTGCACATCTGCTGTTTACTACGCCCCATGTCAGAAACGGGTTACAGACTGAATTCAAGAAAAACAAATTTGCCTTAAATGAGGTTTGTTGCACATGAATGCATTTTAATCTGTGGTGATCTGTGGCCTGCCTAATGCAAAGGAAGACAGCAATGAATATTCAGTTAAGTCATGGAAAAAAGTTTAGTTTTATAAAAGAAGAAAACCAACTTGAGACATGATGTTGAAACTGATGCACAGAACCAGGCGTGGTTTTACAGTATCTCTCAGAAAAATCACCCATTCAAATCTTTTAAGTCTACAATTGTCATTTTGCACAAAACCAACTGCTTGCCAAGTCCCCTCCTCCGCTGTGCAATGCAACGAGGCCTTAAGAAAAGAACACCGGATGTTTTACACAGTCACTGATTCAATAAAAGCAATTCACTGAGCAAGTCATGTCAGGTAGATAACTATAAAAGTTCAGACATCCCAGACTGTTGGAGCACAGTTATTCTGAAAACTTCAACGTAAAAGAAAGATTTTCAATGCAGCCATCACTTTACTGCACTTCACCGGAGTTATCGAGGATTTCTAGTTTGTAACATTAAATTAACTGAAACATGAAACCTCACATTGTTTTACATGGTACAGAACAATGAACCAAACCACTTCAACACACCATTCAGTTCCCAGCTTTCTTAGGGATGATCTGTAAAGACCTTACGTTCATCTACCCTGATGTCAAAGGAAATCTTCATTATTTACAGTGACTGTGTTTAAGGCGAGCCTGCTTTTCTTCAAGGAAACCGATGTTTCAGCAAATGGGCTCAGTGATCAGCGTGGCGTTGGCCTGACTTAGTCTGATCCTGATCAGGAAAAGGTCAGTGTCCAAAGTTGGTGCCCAGTTTCTAGACTATGGATTAAAAAGTAACCTGAACCCTGCAGTATGTTCCTGTGTTTTTGTGTCTAAGTGACTGATAGGAACCACTATCTGTGACATTGTTCCAGTATTAAGAGAGATTTCTGCAGACAACAGCTGAGAAACAAGCTACAATGGGAGTTAATAGTGCAAATCTCCAGCTTGTATTAATGTTAATAAAAGTGCTTGTTTTGCAGCTGAAAGGCTCAGATTAATAGTGTCTACCTTTCTGGTAAATAGTAAGATCCTTTTTTAAACATAAAAAGTATGTGAAATGGCGTTGGCTAAAGCCACCAGTCTCCAGGTAAATGAACAGTCCTTTTAACCTCAGGTGCTGAACAATGAAGCCAATGTGCCAAAACTGCAGCTCCTTGAATGCCCGCTCGAGGCCACCTCCAAAAGTGAGCGAGTCCTGAATGACCTCTATGCTGAAATGCCGACACTTACAGCAGAACTTACCATGTTAACTACAGCTTAGTACAAAAAAAAAACATGTAAATAAACTATAATTTTAGCATCGTGAAATATACTTAATTCAAAGTCAACCGAAACAAAATAAAACTATGAAAAGCTGTTTTGGGTCGTCTTTCAACTAATACAACCATCACAACTCTAGTTTTGGTTGACATAATACATAGTTTACATATTTTACCAATATGACTATATGTTGGCTCTATACAGGCTAAAAGTATTGCTTTTTTAAATGGAGTCTGGTGGGTTTAGTGCTAGCAACTTCTGAGCCGTTTCTGGGCAACCGGAAAGGTCTCAAGGAGTTTTAAAGATTTACACAGACAGCCATAACAGACATTTGCACTATTAACTTCCATTGTTGCTTGTTTCTCCGCTGCCGCCAGCTGCGATCTCTCTTAATCCTGGACCAATGTCAGATTATTGCTCCCATCAGTCACTTACACAAACACATGGGAAAATGGGGTTGTAAAAAAACAGTAGTTACCCTTCAAAGGTGACTGGTACAATGCCAAACGGATCAAAGAGCAAATCTGCCAAAAAACACTTACACCTCTACGTTCAAATATTTTACAGGAGAAATTCTATTGTTGTGTTTATTTTGGAACATTTAATTGTCAGAGATGTGTTGATCTAGCACACCAGTGATACCAGTAAATCCATCATATTTCTTAGTTTTCCATCCGTGGAAGTCCAGGTGGGTGTCTGGAGTGGGACTGTTTGAGGAAGAAACAGATAAAAACAAAATGCTTTGGTCCATGCATGATCTATGTTGGCTGTTGATATATTTCAGAGCGTGCGTGCGGTCTACCCGTTCTCCTTCCACAGTACTAAGTGAATGCTATGGTCCGGCATGCTGGTGGCAAACACCAGTCCAGAGTCATTGTCCCCATCCAGGCCGTTGAGCCAGGAGGTCACACCGGCCAAGAAGCTGGATCCCCGTTTGGACTTCCTGTAGGCTGGCAGAGGCCAGCGGCCCGATATGGCCTCTGTCCTCAAGTCCATCACATACAGGAAGTGGTTGTCGAAAAGGAGCGCAAACACCTCGCCAAAGCTGAGCAGGGACAGGTTAGCTGGGTCCTGCGTTTTGATCACCCTAGGAACATGAAAACATGCGGTTAATAGAACACTAGAAATAGGGAGCAGAGATCAGAATCAGAATGGTTCTTCTTAATAAATGATTCTAGGAACATGAAAACATGCTGTTAATAGAACTCTAGAAACAGCATCAGAATGGTTCTTCTTAATAGATGATTCTAGGAATATGAAAACATGCTGTTAATAGAACTCTAGAAACAGCATCAGAATGGTTCTTCTTAATAGATGATTCTAGGAATATGAATACATGCTGTTAATAGAACACTAGAAATAGGGAGCAGAGATCAGAATCAGAATCAGAATGGTTCTTCTTAATAGATGATTCTAGGAATATGAATACATGCTGTTAATAGAACACTAGAAACAGCATCAGAATGGTTCTTCTTAATAGATGATTCTAGGAATATGAAAACATGCTGTTAATAGAACTCTAGAAACAGCATCAGAATGGTTCTTCTTAATAGATGATTCTAGGAATATGAAAACATGCTGTTAATAGAACACTAGAAACAGCATCAGAATGGTTCTTCTTAATAAATGATTCCAGGAATATAAAAAACATGCTGTTAATAGAACTCTAGAAACAGCATAAGAATGTTTTTTCTTAATAAATGATTCTAAGAACATGAAAACATGCTGTTAATAGAACTCTAAAAACAGCATCAGACGGGTTCTTAATAAATGATTCCAGGAATATGAAAACTTGCTGTTAATAGAAGACTAGAAACAACAGAATGGTTCTTCTTAATAAATTATTCTAGGAATATGAAAACATGCTGTTAATAGAACTCTAGAAACAGCATCAGAAAGGTTCTTCTTAATAAATGATTCCAGCCGTATCAGACCGCTGTACTCATCTGGCAGGTGCTGTTACAATAATAAAAGGTCACAAAGGAATTTATTTTGTAGTCTCACCATCAAATACCTAATAAAAACCAAAATGACCAGAAACATGAACACCTGGACAAACATTGACTGATCACAACAACCTAAAATGCCAGGAACATCTTTGGGAAACATTTATCTGACATGTACTTGGATTTCTTTAGTTTGGCCCATGTCCCATCTACTACCGTGGAGGGGGTGGGTTTTTCGACCTATAATACAGCAAGCCACAAGGCCATCCATATGTTTTGGCATCCAAGCTGTCCCTCTTAATATCCAGTCTAAGGGTCAACAGAGCAGAGACGCTAGCGCGACGGGCCACTGAGTCGCCGCTGTGTCTCTCCGTGTTGCTTGGAGTCGTGAGTGAGTTACTGGGAACAGGGCTGCGCGCAGAGTAAGAGGAGAGAGAGGAGGAGATACTAACACAGGCACGGCTTTAAAGACGAAACGGGTCATGTAACGCAAAATTAAACCATATCTATATAAACAACATTGCTTCGTTTGTGGAGAGGCAGCGGATGCGACCTAGGGAAAAAATAATACTTACACCCTAGAGCCCTGTGAGCTAACAGACATTAACTAGCACCCTAGAGCCCTATGAGCTAACAGACACTAACTAGCACCCTAGAGCCCTGTGAGCTAACAGACACTAACCAGCAACCTAGAGCCCTGTGAGCTAACAGACAATAACTAGCACCCTAGAGCCCTGTGAGCTAACAGACATTAACTACCACCCTAGAGCCCTATGAGCTAACAGACATTAACTAGCACCCTAGAGCCCTGTGAGCTAACAGACATTAACTACCACCCTAGAGCCCTATGAGCTAACAGACATTAACTAGCACCCTAGACCCCTGTGAGCTAACAGACACTAACTAGCAACCTAGAGCCCTGTGAGCTAACAGACAATAACTAGCACCCTAGAGCCCTGTGAGCTAACAGACAATAACTAGCACCCTAGAGCCCTGTGAGCTAACAGACACTAACTAGCACCCTAGAGCCCTGTGAGCTAACAGACAATAACTAGCACTGGTCACCACTGTTGTCAGAAAAATAACACAACGGGACAAAATGTTGCGTTTACTTGTAAACTGGTAAACCTTAAAACCAACATATAACCGACTGCTATCTGTTAAGTTTTCCTCCCGTTACTCTGTCCTCTGGGACTGTCTCCATCTAGAAACTAAGCTGTGCGGTGCAGGGAACAACTCCAACTGGCTCATGATCAGACAGTGGTATACGGAGCGGTAGATTGGTTTTCCAAAACAAAAACAAAAAAACGGAGCGTTCTATGAATGGAATGACATGTTTAAAATATTGCTCCATCAGGCAAATTTGATCGTGGGAAGCTAAAACCGTGGTTGTGATTAAAATTCAATTAATTGTGCAGGCCTATGAGCCAATATTATGTTGAAAGAGCAATTTAGCACCATCACAGCTCAAAGCGGTTGTCAGTTTTTTGCAGGGATCTCTCATCATCCATCTCAGCTTTATCATACAGATGGCCACACAAGCATAGTCACAGCTTGCTTATCACCCATGCTTACCTGGGACCAATAGACCAGAAGCTGCACAAACCTGAGCCAGAACTCAAACCTGGACACTGAAGCTAGCCAATTTGAACAGATTTATAAATGTATTATGCCATTTTAAAATGTTGTACGATTGTATTTATTACTGTCACACACCTTGTGATTTTTCTGAACTATAAAAAAATCAAATGTGCCAATCAAATGTGCCTTGAATGTCAGCTGGAGGCCGGCTCCAAAAGTGAGTCAATCACCATTGACCTCTCTGCTGAAATGCCAAAACGTACAGCCCAACTAACCATGTTTACAGGTCTGGTGTCTACAGACCTGTAAACTAGACCTAGCCAGATAGCTAGATAGCTAGCTCAGCTTTGAGTGACAGGTGGGTGCGTCACATGTGGCCACTATAGACTGTGGGCTTCATTTGCCCCGCCTTGGATTCAGCACACTCCCCCTCTTTGCATCTCTTTGGTTTAGATGGGAGTTAAGCGGAGTCAGCCAAAGCAAAGACGGCAACGGACAGAGCCATTGTGAATGGCCTACTTTGAGCTTCACGTTTCAGAAACCTGTAGGTGACGTGATGGGGACTAGGACCAGCTACAGGGCAGCCATATTTTTTACCTGAGAATCTCAAAACTGGCAAAGTCCCACTGATAGACTCCGAGGTCAGAGCTGCAGACGATGTAGCGTCCGTCAAACTGCAGGCGAGGCTGGAGGCTGATGCTGCGGTCCTCGGACACGGACAGCGTCTTCAAACACTTGCAGTTGATTTCTCTCCCTAAAGGCCAGACCTGCACAGGAAACACAATATCAGGTAAAGTAGCTCACACATGAGACAAAGACAAGAGACAGCTGGAGACAGGACCATTACCTTAATTTCATACTTATCAGCACTTAGGAGGATATAATCCCCAGGACTATGCACCATAGATTCCACCTCACTTTTCTGTAGCAACACCTGATGGGAGATAACACCAAGCACTGCATTATGCTGATCTTGTCACTTTAGTTTGGGACTGCTAACACATGGCATTCATAACAAAAGGTCTGTATTATCTAAAACTATGCATAATTAAGATCAAAGTAATTTCCTAGAATGAGTTGGCTGACCTTGGTGACCCACTCGGTGTGTCCCGTCAGAGTGTTGAGACACGCCCCAGCAGACAGAGCCCACACCTTCACCGTGAAGTCCGCCGAGCCACTGACCAGCACGTCTAGTTCATCGTTGTAGTCCACACTGAACACTGAGCACACACAACAAGGTTTTCAAAAGAAGATTCATCAAAATGCCATTATATCAAATAGGCCTGAACCATTTGGTGAAAACATCTAACTGGGATTTTGCGCCAGCTATTGCAATTACGATTTGATTCAAAACTTTCTCTTAAAAGTTTAGCTGAAGTTCCATATTCCCTGTGTAACAGGTAAAACATGTAATGGAGCATTAGAACATGAAACACCATCAAAACTGCTCTATAATCTTATGCAAGGATGAGAACAAAGGATATGAGATTTGAAATGGCAGCCATTCACATTTTTCTTTTAATAAGCATGGGACATTGAACAGTCAAACAGAACAATTATCACAAAAGATAAAGTTATATAAATAAACACTTTAAATAAAAATATCATTACTTTTCTGTAAACTGATATGTCTGACTTGCAGCATCTACACCTGGCACCTTCTACCATCATGGTAAATAAATTAATGAATGTAAATAGAAGGTTTCTGGAAACAATCTGCAATGTGTAACATTATTCCAGCATTTGAACAGTAAATTTAATAGCAAAAAGAGGAATAAAAACGGTTAAACAAAACATTCAACTAAATGGTGCACAGCCGATTTATCACGATCTCCACGATTAACTAATCACAAATTTTCCAAAATCAATTTGACAGCGATTGATAGTTTAGGCCTGACATCAAATAAATAAATGTGTTTACAAAATATATCATACACAAATTTGGAAGGAGCATCATACACGCATACCGTTTGCTTTTCAAGCATTCAAATTATACAGTTCAAGAGAATAGCAGTAGGGATGGACATTTCCCAGCAGTAACACCATTCATTCTCCAGGAAAAGACGCTCAGTGTCTGGAGAGCGCTCAGTGTCATCTCTGGCCTCCGTGATTGATCTTTCCAGTCTTCAGATGTTGACGGAGCTTTCAGGGTCCCTATTAGCACTGGTTTTATAACAAAAATATTGCCAAAATCTGCACTTTTTGCACCAGATCCTCCACCGTGTGCCAGTCAACTCTCCACGATAAGTACAAGCTTTTTTATTTAATGAACATGAGCGCTATTGCGCAAAACCCCAAATGGCTTTTATTTCTATTTGAAAACCAATCTAAAGGTGAGGTAAGGTTACTGCTGTGTTGTGCAATGGTTTTATGAGCAAAAAATGTGTTGGGAAATTGGTATTTGTTCTCCCACTTAAAAATCATGGAGGGTCTGAAATTGTCATCGTAGGTGCATGTCCACTGTGAGAGACATAATCCAAAAAAAACAAAAATCCAGAAATCACAATTTATGATTTTTTAAACTATTTATTGGTATGATACAGCTGCAGATAAGTATTTGAACACCTGTCTATCAGCTAGAGTTCTAATCCTCAAAGACCTGTTAGTCTTTCTTCAAAATGTCCCCCCCCTCCATTTATTATCCTAAATTAGATGCACCTATTTGAGGTTGTTAGCTGCATAAAGACACCTGTCCACCCCATACAATCAGTAAGAATCCAACTACTAACATGGC
>NC_048422.1:128654-142365 GCF_013103735.1 Etheostoma cragini
GGGGGGGGGGGGGGGGTTGACCGCTGAAAGTCAAAGAAGTTTAGCCAGCGGCTAAAACATCTTTGTGGGGCGCCAAATAATTTTCCATGCAGGAAAACTCCTGCACATATGATTTTGTATACCTGAGTACACTGGATTGAAATGTGCTATACAACATTTACACCAACCTGCTCCAGTGTGGCCACGAAACTGCTGGATTTTAGCACCTGTGCTCCACTCCCAGCATGCCATAGTGTTGTCAAAGGACCCAGTCACCAGCTTCTGTTCATCAAATTTCACAGTGGCACAGGTGTGTGTCTGAATTCCATAAATGCACTGCCCAGTGCGTACGTCCCATAATTTTGCAGAGAGGTCATCGGAGCCTGAAAACAAGAAGGCATCTCTATTATGGTTGTGAGCTGTGACACACCTATAGCAGCCCATCCAGACAGACACAGCAACATGGCTCAAACCTGCAACAGATATGTAGCAGTGGACCCTTCTTTGTAAATTTTCACCATTTTAAATGTTGTGGTAAAGGATGCAATACCTCAGTTTGGGAACGAGTTTTTCAAAGTTCATTAAAATGTGTATAAAGATGAAAGCTGTGGATCCTATCACCTGTTATATACGCCATTAGACGCTAACAATGCAACACAGGACAGAAAATAAGGACAGCAGAGATGACAGGTAGGTCGGACCACAGTGTTTTAATGTATACACTTACAGCTGAAAATGACGAGAGAAACAAACTAGTTTGCTGATTTCACAAATGTCCAAAATTCGAATCAACAGGAAGCGATTGTTGTGTTGGGGCTATTCTGTTACTGTGTCGTAGTTCCAGACTACACAATAATTCTAAGCAAGCTTTGAGTTGGTAGTAACTTTAAGGGTCTGAATTTTGGATTACTATTATTCATATTAATACTCACATTCCTCGAGGCACAGGCAGAGGAGGTGGAGTTGCAGCTATCTTCAATTCTAGTCTCCTAATCAGCTCTAAACCTAAACTAAATTAGAAATCATTTGAAAGTCTTGTTCTTAGTCTTTCACACCCAAGTTGGAAATCACTGCAACCAGTTCTATTTGTTATAGTGGACCGAGCACCTGGTCCATACTCTGAATTCTTATCTGAATTTGCAGAGCTTTTGTCAAATTTAGTCCTTAAAACGGACAAGGTTCATATTGTAGAGGATTTTAAAAGTCACAAGGACAATGAGAATGATAGCCTTAGTACTGCGTTTATCTCTCTATTAGATTCTATTGGCTTCTCTCAAAGTGTTCATAAACCGACTCACCGTCTTAACCACACCCTCGATCTTGTTCTGGTATATGGTGTTGAAATTGAACATATAATAGTGTTCCCACAGAATCCCCTTCTATCTGACCACTGTTTGATTACTTTTGAGTTTATACGGCTGAACTACACGCCAGTAGGAAAATCCTTCTATACAAGATGTGACGCCAAAGTTAGTCACGGAGTCCCACAAGGATCTGTGCTTGGTCCAATCCTGTTCACTTTATATATGCTTCCTTTAGGTAATATTATCAGGAAACACCCCATAAACTTCCCTTGTTATGCAGATGATACACAATTATATCTATCAATCAAGCCGGATAGAGCTAATCAGTTGGCTAAACTTCAAATGTGCCTTCAGGATATTAAAACCTGGATGACCTGTAATTGTCCAATGTTAAACTCAGATAAAACTGAAGTTATTGTTCTGGGGCCCAAGCACCTCCATGACGCATTATCCAACGAGATGGCATCACCCTGGCCTCCAGCACCACTGTGAGGAATCTTGGAGTTATCTTTGATCAGGACATGTCCTTTATTTCCCACATAAAGCAAATTTCAAGGACCGCCTTTTTTCACCTATGTAATATTGCAAAAATCAAGAACATCCTGTCTAAAAATGATGCAGAAAAATTTGTCCATCCATTTGTTACTTCTAGGCTGGATTACTGCAATTCTTTATTATCAGGCTGCTTGAAAAAGTCCATAAAGACTCTTCAGCTGATCCAGAATGCTGCAGCACGTGTTCTGACAGGAACCAGGAAAAGAGATCACATCTCTCCTGTTTTAGCTTCTCTCCATTGGCTTCCTGTAAAATCAAGAATATAATTTAAAATCCTTCTTCTCACCTACATAGCTCTTCATGGTCAGGCACCATCTAATCTTAAAGAGCTCCTAGTACTTTACTACCCCATCAGAGCACTGCGCTCCCAGAATGCAGGGTTACTTGTGGTTCCTAGAGTCTCTAAAAGTAGAACGGGAGCCAGAGTGTTCAGCTATTAGGCTCCTCTCCTGTGGAACCAGGTTCTAGTTTGGGTTCAGGAGACAGACACCGTCTCCACATTTAAGAGTAGGCTTAAGACTTTCCTCTTGGATAAAGCTTATAGTCAAAGAGATAACTGTTGTTGTGATTTAGCACTATATAAATAACATTGAATTGAATATGGTTAGGGAGTGATTCGTCGCAGCGTCCACCTAACCCGGCCCACCTGCTTCTCGTCATAGTTGTCAGAACTATCTATATAATAATTAATAATATACTAAAACTAGAGGGAGGAAGGGCATACAGCTCGATCCGGTTGGGGAGAGTTCTAGCCCGACCAGGCTCCTCTCTTTACCTTGTCTCTCTTAGTTATGCTGTAATAGTTTTAGACAGCTGGGGAACTTCCTTTGACACACTGAGCTCCTCTCTCCTCTATCTTTCTATCTTTTCATTTATGTGCATCCATGTCCCAGAAATGCTTGTTACTAACCTAGCTCCAGGGAGTCATTCCCCGGAGTCCTTATGTTCTTTTTGCACAGCATGTTTCCTTTCCTTGGATCAGGGAGGCTCCAAAATCATGGAAGCAGCTGTCGGCATGGTCCCGCTACATGTTCTGTGATGCCATGTTACATCCTGCTACGCTCTGCTGTGCCCTGCTACGTCCTGCTGTGCCTCGTAATGCCGCACAGCGCCCTGCTATGCCGTGAACTACTACAACGAACTATTACAAACTACTATTTTTTGGGACTGTTATTTACACTCTTCATTCTAACCCCAACCGGTCCTCAGACACTGCCTACCAAGAGCCTGGGTCTGTCCCAAGTTTCTGTCTAAAAGAAATTTTTTCATCACTGTTGCTTGCTCTGGAGGGAACTACTAGAACTGTTGGGTCCTTGTAAATTCTGAAGTATGTTCTAGACCTACTCTATCTGTAAAGTTTCTTGAGATAACTCTTCTTATGAATTAATACTATAAATAAAATTGAAATAGAAATATTAATAATATACTACTATTTTTTATAATCAACAATATTGCATGTTGTTTAAGGACGTCAGTGTCATCTTGTCACTGTAAGCAGAGCCCTTGGAACTCTGGCCGGAGTAAAGACTTTCAGAAACACTGGTTTTGTGTTATTATGTTGACTGGGAAAACAGAGTTTTTGTCTTGTAACATCAGAGTGCACCAATATATTCTTTGTTAGGTGGCACCTACAGTATAAGGCCACATATTTCTTGCAATGGCAGAAGTGGCCAAAACAGTGCTGGTTCAAGCGTTGGTAACAGGCTTGCTAGCAGCACTTTTTTACACTTCCATATGCAGTTACTCTTCCATTGTATTGAGGAACTGAGGTGTCCGAATGCTACATAGGTCACTGCTACATAATCCAACACTGCCATGACAACATAGCCAGTCATGGACAAGACTGGCAGACTTCTAGTTCGTGGGTGATCTTCCGGTAACAGCTTTTTAGCAGACTTCTGGCCAACATCTTCTTCTTTCCGCAACTGGGGTTACATTGCCGGCTGTTGGCCTGGCATGCTCTTGACAGCGCTTCAGTTGTGTTTTTGCCTTTTCATGTGGAGACTTTTCTAAACAACGCATGTGTGTATGGGACTTTTAAGAGAATGAACAAAGTAAAGACCTGTGTACATGTGGATAAGCCCTTACAAAATGAACACTGGCATTTTACTATTTGTAAATCAGTCTGAATCTCTCTCAAACTGATAATGAGTGATTCTTCGTGTATCTGTTTTCCACATCTGCTTTTTACTGTATTAAAAACTTCTCAGTCAGTTTATTAAATCTCTGCAGACATCTCAAGGCATCAGGACACAAAGTACGCAAGAACATCTGCAACTGCTGCAAAAGAGTGCATCTCCTTCAAAAATGGCCAAACACAGTGTGTGCCCGAGGCCTACAGCTTAGCTGTTAAAGCCTATCCATTTTGCTTTTTCTTATTGAAAGAGGGCTGAATTAATCAAACAATAGCCCCTTTTCATAGCAGACATTTTAACATGTCATAGCAGGAAGAAATAACATTAATCAAAGCTCCATTCCATTGAAGGATTGCAGTAAAGCTTCCAAGTGAGATGACGCACAATAGACCTGCTGGTCTTGTGTCTGCTGGGTGTGTAAACAGGCAACTCATTGCAAACACAACGCGTTCCAAGGTGACTCAATGAATGCAGCGATTGGATGCCATAACAAACGCACTGGTCCAGTGTAATGCAATAAAACAGCCCTATGCATGTTAATTAAAAGCTATGGTCATAGTATGGTCGCCCTGTTCCACATAGTAAGTGTAGGCAAGCGCCAGCGTACCTGTGCAGAGGAGGCCGTCCTTATAGTAGAGGGCGTAGACCCGAGCACTGTGGCCAATCAAGGATGATGTCTCAAATGCCTCCTGATCCTGCAGCTGCACCATGCGCAGTTTAGCCTTTAGGTAGACCCCCTTCCAGTGGGGGGCTTCTTGAATTGACTCGTCAATCCTCCAGCCCAGCTCCCGACAAACACCCTGCCACACCTCTGTACACGAGTTGATCACCTGCAAGGAGACAAACACTCATTGGATATGTTGGAACACTTCCATGGCTGAATGAACAGTACTTCAATACTAGAAAGGGTGAGATTCTGAAACTTGTTGAATTATTATATATGATATCAGGTAACCCTCTCCATTTAGGAAATGACTGGATCACCAGAACTGTTGGAAATGGGGACTATGAGGTTGCTTTTACAAAAACCTCCTTCAGCCATATTGCACATCTATTAAAGGTAGTGCATTATGGAACATGCTACCCCCAACTACAAGGGAACGTCCTCGGTGGTTACGAGCTAAAGCACAGTGAGACTAAGCAGCAGCACAGGCTGCAGAGTGTGTGCATGTTTCATATTTTAATTGTCCTTTTAGACTTACTGTAGAAAACCATTGGTATTGGCCGTTTATCAACAATCACAAGGTGCTCAAGGCACCTCTAGTCCCAACATTATACCAACTTCATGGAAGCAAACTAAGCTACATACAGTCTTCCACTTCTCCAACAACTGACCTGTGATCAGTTTATCAATCAGTATTACGTTCAGTAAGTTATACTAGTGTCGTTAAACATTGTGGATTTTATGTGCTCTTTACGGATTCTGCCGACTCCAGCGGATGTCTACTTACCAGTTTGCCATTGCTCAGAGTTTCCCGTACCTATTCATCACTGCCTTCCACCGAGAGACTTTCATACAAAGTCACTGCTGAGGTTCGTGAGGCCTTCTGTGTCTGATGGCTCTCTTCTGTGCATCACGGGCATTGCTAACGGCTAACAGACCACTCTCCACGACTGACATGATGCTGAAGTATTCCGTCACCCAACTGAAGAAATTCAACAACTACGCCACTCCATCGTGCATATCAGTCATTAAACAGCTTGGGCTCCTTCGCCGGCCGCGCTACACACAGAAGTTGTGGCCGAAAGTTTGTTTTCTTCCGGTCGGATCACAACATCCCATCCCTCTGGTCTGGGGCACGCCTCTTCGCATCTACAACACGTCATCAGGGTGCTGCCACTCCTAGGACTAGTAACGCTGGAGTTTCCACGGCAACACTACGCACTGACTGGGATGGAAAACGTGGAGTGGATTTCAGTCTACTCCGTCCAATACAGAGACACACTGCTCCATCCACCATCAAGATTGAACTGTTTAATGCACAATCCATCACAAACAAATCTTGCCTCATTCTTGACCATATTCTAGATGGGTGTTTGGATTTGATGTGCCTTACAGAAACCTGGCACAAACCAGATGTTTTTTTTCTGTCCTAAATGAGACCTGTCCTCCTGGCTACTGCTACCTACAGAACGCCCGCAGCACAGGGCGCGGTGGTGGTCTGAATGTCATCCACCGAAGTGTTTTGGGCTTGTCCCCAGTTGCCCTACCTGAGCTGTCTTCTTTTGAATGCCTTCCATTTAAATGTTAGCCCCCTCTCTCTACAACGGTACTTCTCATCTACCGGCCACCCAAACCAAACTCATCTTTTATCCCAAAGATGTCCAACCTTCTCTTAACATTTGGTACAATGTGTGCCAATATCATAGTCCTTGGAGATATGAATATTCATGTAAACTCCCCCACCTGCCATTTTGCAGCACAATTCCTCCAATTACTTAACTGTTTTAATCTGACACAACTTGTAGATGTCCCCACTCACACCAGGGGGCACACACTCGACCTGGTCATTACAAACTCTGCTTATCTCAGCAATCTTCTGGTCTATGATCTGGGTGTTTCCTGACAACAAGGCTATTACCATGAAGATGTCTTCACTGTCCACCCTCATCAAGCCCAAACGACAAATCTTAACACTTCCCACCCAAACTGTCCACTCACAGCTTGCAGTCCCCCAGCCCTACACTGCTTTCCAGAAATCTCCCAGCAAGAGGTTGAGAAGATCATCCAAATGATGAAACCCACCACCTGTGCCCTTGACCCCTTTCCTACAGCTCTAGTCAAAGCAAACACCTCTGCCCTAAGCCCTCTGATTACCACAGGAATAAACCACTCCCTCCAGTCTGGCAATGTTCCTTCTGCCCTAAAAACTGCCATAATCAGACCACTTCTGAAAAAAACCACCCTTGATCCATATAAACTTACAAATTACAGGCCCATTTCCAATCTCTCATTCCTCTCCAAAGTACTGGAAAAAGTTGTTGCCGCACACCTCCAGGAGTGGTGGTCAGAGTCACAAACGACCTACAAATGGAAGCTGATGCTGGCTCACCTTCCCTCCTCATGCTCCTTGATCTGTCTGCTGCTTTTGACACTGTGGATCATGGCTTACTCCTAAACCGGCTACACCAAGCCACTGGACTCACTGACACTGCTCTCAACTGGTTTAAAATCATACCTCACGGACAAAACAGAGTACATTTCACTTGGAAACGCAAGGTCCCGGCAACACACAGTCACCTGCGCAGTCCCCCAGGGGTAAGTCCTTGGCCCCATCCTCTTCATCATTTACATCCTCCCCCTCGGCCACGTCATCAGTCGCCATGGAGTCTCATTTCACTGTTATGCTGATGACACACAACTGTACATGAAATATGTCTCACAACCCACTGCAGCAACAGCATCATCGTCTTCAACACTCACCAGCTGTCTGAGGAGATAAAAGTGTGGATGAAACACATTTTTCTCCAGCTAAACAGCTCCAAAACCAAGGCAATCCTTGTTGGCACCTCACATCAAGTCCAGTCATCCTCCATAACCGGTATAACTATCTCTGGTCAAGACATTCCCCTCTCCACAACAGTCACCAATATTGGTTTAAGATTTGATCCAGAACTCACCTTTAAAGCCCATTTCAAAAACATCTGCAAGATCTCTTTCTACCATCTCAGAAATATTGCAAAACTCCGTTCTACACTCACTTTAGCTGATGCTGAAAAACTGGTCCACGCCTTTGTCTCCTCCAGACTGGATTACTGTAACGCACTTCTCATTGGGATCCCTAACAAGAGTCTGCAGAAACTGCAATATGTTCAGAACACTGCTGCAAGGATCCTGATGAAAGTGTGAAAGTACGATCACATCACACCCGTTCTCCACTCACTTCACTGGCTTCCCGTTTCTGCTAGGATTGTATATAAGGTCTCAATTCTCACCCACCAGTGCATCTATATGGAATTGCCCCCCCCCCCTCACCTGAAAGAACTACTCATCCCTCTTACTACAACACGATCCCTCCGCTCAAAAAACTCCAACCGCCTCCTACTTCCCAGAACTAAAGTCAGCACCATGTGTGATCGTGCATTCTGCTCTGCCGCTCCGCGGACGTGGAATGCCCTCCCTGACCATCTGAGTGCACCACAGACTATCGAGACTTTTAAGAAAGGACTAAAAATATTTCTTTTTAGCCAAAATTATGAGTTTTAACCTTGCACAAAAATGTCGTTGCACTATTGATAACTATTTTACACTGATGTTTTTAACCTTGCTTTTATGATCTTACCTGTAGCACTCTGAGATTTGTTTAAATGTAAAGTGCATTACAAATAAAATGTATTATTGTTATTATTATTATTACATTTTGATTTTCTGACGCTGATTAGTTGGACTTGCTGAGATCATGCCTGTTGGCAGAGCAGCATGTTACTTGATATTTTCATAGCACTGAACTTGGAGGAAAAGAAAGACGAGAGACTTTCTGCTGCTTTTCATGGCACTCACACTACAACTGCAATCAGAGTGCAGGAGGACTTTTGTTAACCACGCACACAGACAGGTGGCTCATAGGTGTTCATCACAAATAAATTTTGCCCATCCTTAATGAATGGCATCATTCAACAATGCCAACCATTTCCTCTCGTGGAAGGTGACACCATAGACACACTGCAGATGTTGAACTAGAGGTGTGAATCTTCACTGGTCTCACGATTTGATTATCCTGTCAACGATTCCTCATCATGATGCTATATCCCTATTATTTATAGGTACACATGGTTTTCATCAAATTAAAGCAGTCAGATAAATAAACCTCCTTTTTATTTTATATGCTCATAAAAAAAGAGACTTCCTGAATGTAGCGGAGTCTAAACACAACAGACACAAAGCAGCAACAAGGAACATCAGTAGGCAATAATCGATTATGGTCTGCCACTGCATCCATGCAGAATTGTCCACGTTGGCATCGCAATGCATTGATGCAACGATTCATTTCAACACCCCTACGTTGAACTGCTGGAATATTATCATGCATTGCTCACAGAGGAAAGGCAGCTTGAACAGCAGCTTGAATTGCACACTGTTTATGAAAAACTGTAGCGCAGTAAGAAATGCAGCGAGATAACAATGTTTTAGGCCTATGCTATGGAAATATAAATAATGCACACAGTGGAAGACGGAGGCCTCCTTTTGCAAATTCAGACCCTAAAACAATCAGTGCCTCAATATCAAGTTTAGGATATGTGTTGTCACAGTTTTCAAGCAAAACTAACTATCGAAAAACCGCCTCCTGTTGATATTCTACCAACGGGTGTTTTAAAAAATGTCTCGAATTGTTTGGCCTCTGATCTTCTACAGATTGTGAACACGTCTCTTCTTTCAGGTATCTTTACACAGGCCCTGAAAACTGCAGTAATCAAGCCACTCTTAAAAAAGAACAACCTAGACACATCACTAATGAGCAACTATAGGCCAATATCAAACCTTCCGTTTTTAAGTAAAATCATTGAAAAAGCAGTTTTTCAGCAACTCAACTATTTCTTATCACTTTTAGGTTTGCGACCACACCACTTGACAAAGTCTTTAACAACATCCACCTTAACACAGATATTGGCAAAATCTCAGTCTTAGTATTACATGATCTGAGTGCTGCATTTGACACGGTCGACCATGACATATTACTAGACCGGTTGGAAAACTGGGTTGGACTTTCTGGCTCAGTACATAACTGGTTTGAATCCTACCTACAGAATAGGGATTAGTTTTTGTCAATAGGTAATTATATATCTGAATTTACAAATATGACGTGCGGAGTTTTGCAAGGCTCCATTCTGGGGCCTCTTCTGTTTAACATCTACAAGCTTCCACTGGCTCAGATTATGGAAAAAACTAAATAAGCTACTATAGTTATGCCTACGACACACACATTTACATAACCTTATTGCCAGGGGACTATAGTCCAATACAAAAACTAACTAAGTGCATCAAACAAATGAACGGCTGGATGTGCTAGAACTTTCTGAAATTAAATGAAAAACTGAGGTGGTTGTTTTTGGAGCAAAAGAGGAACGATTAAAAGTCTGCGCTCAGCTTCCAACAACAATGTTACAAACAACCGTCAAAGCCAGAGATCTCGGTGTAGTCATGGACTCAGACCTGAATTTTAACAGACACATTAAGACAATTACAAAGTCAGCCTACTATCACCTTAACAATATCTTAAGGGTTAAAGGACTTATGTGTCAACAGGATTTGCTTTCATCTTCAGTACACTTGACTACTGTAATGGTGTCTTTACAGGTCTCCCTAAAAAAATCAATTAGACAGCAGCAGCTGATTCAGAACGCTGCTGCTCGGGTCCTCACTAAGACCAAGAGACTGGATCACATCACTCCAGTTCTGAAGTCTTCACACTGGCTTCCTGTGTCTCAAAGAATTGATTTCAAAGTACTTTTGCTAGTTTATACATCACTCAATGGTTTAGGACCAAAACACATTTCTGATCTGCTACTACACTATGACCCCCCCAGACCTCTCATGTCATCTGGGAAAGGGCTACTTTCTGTCCCCATAGTCAGAACTAAACAGGGTGAAGCAGTATTCAGTTTCTATGCTCCTAAAATCTGGAACAAGCTTCCAGAAACTTGCAGAACTGCTGCTACTCTGTTCTTTTAAATTAAGGTTGAAGACCTTTCTTCTCAATGCTGCCTTTCTTTAAATGACATTTCTTGAATGTTTAATTTCTTATGGTGCACTGTAACTTTTATTCTTCTTTTTTAATGTTTAATTTCTTATGCTGCACTGTAGCATACTTTTTCTTTTTAGGATACTTGTGTTTTATCTGTTTAACTGATTTTGCTCTACTAATTAAGCTGCCTTGCCTTGCCTAAAACCGTCTAAGCAGTAAAACACAGACTGAGATAAGAAGAGTGCATGTATGGTCAAAGGACAGCATAGAGACACTTAAAGGACCCATGACATGGTGCTCTTTGGATGCTTCTATATATATATATATATATATATATATATATACACACACACACACACACACCTTATTGGTCCCAAATACTGTATATGAAGCATCTTTTATACAGACCTTAGTGGTCCCTAATGCTGTATCTGAAGTCTCTTTTATATTTGTCCCTAATACTGTATCTGAAATCTCTTTTATATAGACCTTAGTGGTCCCTAATGCTGTATCTGAAGTCTCTTTTGTATAGACCTTAGTGGTCCCTAATACTGTATCTGAAGTCTCTTTTACACAGACATTAGTGGTCCCTAATACTGTATCTGAAGTCTCTTTTATAGAGACCTTAGTGGTCCCCAAAGACTGTATCTGAAGTCTCTTTTATATAGACCTTAGTGGTTCCTTAATACTGTATCTGAAGTCTCTTTTATATAGACCTTAGTGGTCCCTAATACTGTATATGAAGTCTCTTTTATATAGACCTTAGTGGTCCCCTAATACTGTACATAAAGTCTCTTTTATACAGACCTTAGTGGTCCCTAATACGGTATCTGAAGTTTATTTTATATAGGCCTTAGTGGTCCCCTAATACTGTATCTGAAGTCTCTTTCATACAGACCTTAGTGGTCCCTAATACTGTATCTGAAGTTTCTTTTATATAGACCTTAGTGGTCCGTAATACTGTATCTGAAGTCTCTTTTATATAGACCTTTGTGGTCCCTAATACTGTATCTGAAGTTTCTTTTATAGAGACCTTAGTGGTCCCCTAATGCTGTATCTGAAGTCTCTTTTATATAGTCCTTAGTGGTTCCCTAATACTGTATCTGAAGTCTCTTTTACATAGACCTTTGTGGTCCCTAATACTGTATCTGAAGTCTCTTTCATAGAGACCTTAGTGGTCCCCTAATACCGTATCTGAAGTCTCTTTTATATAGTCCTTAGTGGTTCCCTAATACTGTATCTGAAGTCCCTTTTATATAGACCTTAGTGGTCCCCGATACTGTATCGGAAGTCTCTTTTATATAGACCGTAGTGGTCCCTAATACTGTATCTGAAGTTTTTTATATAGACCTTAGTGGTCCCTAATACTGTATCTGAAGTCTCTTTTATATAGACCTTAGTGTACCATAATACTGTATCTGAAGTCTTTTATACAGACCTTAGTGGTCCCCTAATACTGTGTATAAAGTCTCTTTTATACAGACCTTAGTGGTCCCCTAATACTGTATCTGCTGTCTTAAAGCCTGTCCTAAACTAGAAAAACTCCCCAAAACAAGTTTCCTTTTTATTTTAAAGTCGCAACTTTTGTTGCAACTTTCTTTGTCTCCCGCAACTTCATTACAACTAACATACAAAAAACATTGCAACTTTTATCGCAATTCTTTACAAAAGCTCCCGAATCATCAGGCATTTTGGGAAGCAATAATCTCAAATGATTATACAATGGTGGCACAAACCATTTGCTTATAGGCAGTATGTGACTAGTCATATAGGATATTGACCTTATTCCACTGTTTGCAGACCAGACAGCAGGTGAGCAGGGTCTCGGGGTCCAGCCAGTGCAGCAGGTAGAAGGCCAGCTCCAGGGGGAGGAGGCGCAGGAAGTCCCTCTTCAGCAGCGTCTCCAGCCCGTTGGACAGGTGGCGGAGCTGCACGGCTCCGCTCAAAGAGATCAGCTGGTCCAGAGACTGGTTGCGCTGCTGGTCGTTCAGGGTAAGGAAAGAGGCCGAGACGGACTGCAGCCAGCCCTCGAAGGCTGCGGTCTCCATGGCAACATGAGAGCTAGCTGCAACACCGACAGGAACGCCGCCCGGCCGCACGTCAGCTCATCATCCACTCTGTTGGATCACAGGGTTAGGGTTACCATTCATAACCCCAGGGAGTCCCATAGGACAAGGATTTTCAATATGCAAACT
This sequence comes from Etheostoma cragini, assembly GCF_013103735.1. Classification (NCBI taxonomy): domain Eukaryota; kingdom Metazoa; phylum Chordata; class Actinopteri; order Perciformes; family Percidae; genus Etheostoma; species Etheostoma cragini. The sequence goes on from NC_048422.1 coordinate 141,506, forward strand.
TTCAAAACTAGACTGAGAGTAGGGCTGTGCAATATTTTATTATATCCATGTCGATATATGAGGCTAGATGCCACATTAGATTTGGGTTATTGTATAATGTCTTTTCCTGGATTTAAAGGCTGCACTACAGTGAAGCGATGTCATGTTCTGAACGGGGTGGCAGTAGCTCAGTCTGTAGGGAGTTTGGTTGGGAACCGGAGCGTCGCTGGTGCCAAGGTGCTCTTATAATTTATTTATTTTATAGAGTATAAATTATAAAATGATATTAGAAATTAACTTACCAGACAGTTCTAGCTGTTCTGTTATCTGCCTTTACCTACTTAGTCGTTGTATCCACATCACTGACGATTATAATCACAACTCTTGTTATGAAGATAATTTGTTAAAGCACCAAACGTCAATTAACATCAATATAATACATAATGTATCAAATAGTTACTTGAGTGAACACATATCTGGTACTGTAGATGATTAGGTACTGTCATCAGTATGTTACATCATTGAAATATCTTGAATGACAACTATTTACAGAGAGCAACACGCCAACGCATAATGTAAAGATAGAAATGATACGTCAAAAGTTATAATTAGTGGCTCATAATAAATAATTCATGGCATGCATTATTATAATTGTTTATCGAGTCAAATCTGCCTCTAATTAAATTAAGTATCATGTTTGAAATCATTGTGATTGAAAAGGTTTTATTGTAGTAGTAGTGCAACAGACCAAGCATTCGCGCTACGTTAGAGTCTTTATTTATATAAAGACTATATATATTTAAATATATATATATATATATATATATATATACAGTGGGTACGGAAAGTATTCAGACCCCTTTACATTTTTCACTCTTTGT
>NC_048422.1:142465-148168 GCF_013103735.1 Etheostoma cragini
GAAAAAGGCTGCAATGAAACAAAGAGTGAAAAATTTAAAGGGGTCTGAATACTTTCCGTACCCACTGTATATATATAGATAGATGCCACTGTACTAGTTTGGTAACATGGCACCAGATCCAATGCCTGATGGATGTGTGACAACATGACATAAATAGCTGCAGTAAACTGCTGCTGGTGTTATGTGCCTTCTGGTTTTTCCACCTACTGGTTTCCGAGGCTGTCCAGATGCCGTGTAAACCTCAACGGCTACCCACGTCGACAGATTCGCTACAAATTCATAAACATTTTACCGTCCTTTGCATGTCGCACCTCAATATAAAATGTACTGAACTAAACCGAATATCTGAGCATGACACTACAATAACATTGTACAGCGGGAAAGTTGTGTTTTAAAATAAATTACGATGATCTGTGTCGAGCTGGGTTCGAACCTTCTTCGGCAAATAACGGCATAAGTACTCTGCACTATCCACTACACCATCACATCGTTAACGTTTTTTACTCAAAAAAACTTTACTTTCTCTCAGTAGAACAGGAATTACAATTTAACAGCGTGAACCGAAACAACTTGTTACCTTGATTTAGGCTTACAATTATAATTAAATTGTACGCTATAACCTCCTGCTACATCTCTGCAATATCCATGTGCAAGGACTCGTCATAAATGACACCAGGCAGCACACGGTTTGAGAAACAATCGGTCTAAAACAACTGGTTACCCTGGGCTGGAGACGCGTGATCTCGAGCCTCTCAAACAGCTACAACACGTTTCTTGGATTTATGGAAAGAAGCAATATTTCTATTGACGTGCCTCAAATGCATACATCTACGTTTCTAATAGCCTACAACGTTATGTTTACGACGGAAGATACACATTTGAGACCCCTACAATACAAAGTTATGTTCAAGAAATGTTAATAGTTTGTGCCCGAACTTTTGAATTGTTGGTGTTGTAGTATAGGCTATATTATGTCATCTACGCATCCAGATATCAGCAAGTCCGTTTTTAAAGTGGTGTAAGACAAAAGGTGAACGCTGTTTAACACATTTGTCTTATGAGTGGTCCCGATACTTCACAGAGACAAAACCTTTGACGTCAAGTAACGTTCTGACAAAAAAGCAAATACAATGAAGTAAGATTCCAATGTTTCTTTATTGTCAACGAGGTAGGCAAAACTGCAAAACAGAATCCATAGAAATGCAGGAATTTAGTTTGTAACGACAGTAGCAACCTGTCCTTTCCTGTATGCTTTCCCATTTATTTGAATAGGAACATAGCCCATTTGAAGCACTTTCATATTAGGACTTCTAATAGTTGTATCTGCAAAACATAGAAAGTCCTAAGACTAGATAAGTGGGCAGAGAAAAGCACCACTTACACAAAAGGGCAAATAAAGAATCCAAGAAACGTGTTGTTGTAGCTGTTTGAGAGGCTCGAGATCACGCGTCTCCAGCCCAGGGTAACCAGTTGTTTTAGACCGATTGTTTCTCAAACCGTGTGCTGCCTGGTGTCATTTATGACGAGTCCTTGCACATGGATATTGCAGAGATGTAGCAGGAGGTTATAGCGTACAATTTAATTATAATTGTACGCCTAAATCAAGGTAACAAGTTGTTTCGGTTTGCGCTGTTAAATTGTAATTCCTGTTCTACTGAGAGAAAGCAAAGTCTTTTTGAGTAAAACATGTTAAAGATGCGATGGTGTAGTGGATAGTGCAGAGTACTTATGCCGTTATTTTTTTGCCGAAGAAGGTTCGAACCCAGCGCGACACAGATCATCGTAATTTATTTTAAAACACAACTTTCCCGCTGTACAATGTTATTGTAGTGTCATGCTCAGATATTCGGTTTAGTTCAGTACATTTTATATTGAGGTGCGACATGCAAAGGCCAGTAAAATGTTTATGAATTTGTAGCGAATCTGTCGACGTGGGTAGCCGTTGAGGTTTACACGGCATCTGGACAGCCTCGGAAACCAGTAGGTGGAAAAACCAGAAGGCACATTACACCGGCTGATTACTTAGCTAGCATTTAGCTGAAGTTAACGTTAGCCACCTGGCTAGTTAGCAACTTTTGCAGCAACGTTAGCTAGCTAAGTAACACGACCGGTGCCACCCAACAGTCCATGAACAGTGTGTGGTACCGTCCCCGTTCCTGCAGTGAATAGGCTCCGTGTGTAATGTCCACCAACCAGAGAGCTGCTGCGGGTAGAGTCTCTTTATCTTCCCGGTCAGTCACTTCACATAGTCCCCGTTCCTGCAGTGAATGGGCTCCGTGTGTAATGTTCACCAACCAGAGAGCTGCTGCGGGTAGACTCTCTTTATCTCCCCGGTCAGTCACTTCACATAGCCAACTGTTAGCTGTGGAAGCTAACCTGTCAGGGCTGTCCCAGAAGTCCCCTAGCTTCGTAGCTCCCGTAAGCTAACCACCATGATGAGAGTACTCCTGCATAGTGACGTCAAACTTCTCTTCATTGTGTACGTGACGTCAGTAGAAGAGCTAGAGAGCAGTCTCTGACAGCATCATCGACAGTTACAGAAGGACAGCATATGGACGGAAACAGACAACAGCCCAAGATAATGGAAACGAATGGAAACGCTAAAAGTGGCCTGGGCTTGCAATGCCCTCGGCTTTCTCTTACAGGAGGCAACGTGGACGTAACATTTTCCCGAAAACAACACGTAGTGAACATATTCAGAACATTGAGCCAAGTATAATTACTTCCTTCTTTCCATATGTATCTGCTACACCAACACATTCATTTTATTTTATATTTGCTTTGCAGTTGCCTTGGAATTGTCCTTTTCATAGGACCCAACTCTCCTGTAAGACGCAGCTGCGGGCTGATCATAGACCACGGCTGCTCAGCTAAGAAAGCTAGCTTCCGGTGTCACGCACAACGTGGACCGGTCCACGCCGGTCTTTCTCCGTGGTTCCGTTGTGTGTGTGTGTGTGTGTGTGTGTGTGTGTGTGTGTGTGTATATGTATATGAACATGTGTGTGTGTGTGTGTGTGTGTGTGTGTGTGTGTGTGTGTGTGTATATGTATATGAACATGTGTGTGTGTGTGTGTGTGTATATGTATATGAACATGAGTGTGTGTGTGTGTGTGTGTGTGTGTGTGTGTGTGTGTGTATATGTATATGTATATAAACATGTGTGTGTGTGTGTGTGTGTGTGTGTGTGTGTGTGTGTGTGTATATGTATGTGTGTGTGTGTGTTTGTGTACGCTGGGATCTATCCATAGACAGTTAAAGAAATGGACCAACAGACCCCGTTGGGTCCGGCTGGTTTAGGCTTACCCCCTTGGCTCCACCCATCGTAAAATCGTGTACCCACCACCAGAGGGCAAACTAATAACGCTTATTTCCTCCATGCAGTTTTGATGCATTGGTCCTATGTATACAGGAAAGTCCCGTGACCTAACAATAATTATAGACTTTTCAATGCAATTTAATGTAGCTTTATTCTCATTGACACCATGTGCATGCAAACCAACAAACAGTTCGGGGGGTTCAAAGTGTATATAGCCCAATCGATTATTTAAATTAAACAAAGTGTATATTGCCTAATCAATTAGCTAAAAGAAATGACATTTTAAAGTCACTTAGAAATGTCAATGTAATTACCAGTTAATATTTTTTAGCCTACTTCCTTATCCAGTGATTGGTGATAGAAACTAAAGTGGAATTGCCAAATTCATTATATATTATACATTCTATTAATATTATTATACATTTGTAGCCTTGTTTTTTTGTGTCTGATTCTTTGTAATCTCACATGTTTCCTGCATCAGCCTACTTTTTCCTTTGCTTTCCAGTTGATAACGATGGTTTCTTTGGCGGAGTGTTGCTCCAATAAAAGCATCAGATCACTGTGTACCTGTTCATGTGTGACAAATAAAGCTATCAGTATCTGGATCTGGATCTGATAGTTAGGGCTATGAGGACTGGGACAGCCCGAGCAGCCTGGGATTCTGGGACTTCATCAGGAGTTCTCTGAGTACAGCTAGTCCAGATTACTGATGTGATGTCCTATTTTTAAATGCCTAGTGGAGGGTATTCTGTGGAGTTATTAGTACTAAATTAGATTTTTTGTTGTTTGTTGTCGTCAGGAAGTAGATATTTTGGCAGATTCGGTTTCAGAAGTCAGCAACAGAGGCAATACACAAGTCCTAATCTTACTTTACTGATAGTATGGAGGTGGACTTTTCAGACCATGTTATATCATTTTGTATATTGTTTTTGCAGCCAAAATGTTAATTAAGTCTGAGCTTGAAGTGCTGAGACATAAGTGGATGTACATTTGGCTTGGATGGCTGATTTGAGTTGTAAAAACTGCCGGTGCTGGTTGCCTCTGGACCAGATGGGGAAATGAGACCAGTGAGTTATGTGGTTGTTAGGTACCTTTTCTGACCCTGTGCAAGTCAGGCTTGTTCCAGATGGGGTTAATTTACTTATTGCCGAGGCATAGTTTGTGATTTTGTGATATTTCCCCCAGTAAACCACTAGAAAATGAATCATTTCTGTGTTCCGTGCTACCACGTTAGGAGTTCTTTATCCTGCGGAACACGTCTTTCTCATTGTGTTTGGGGACTGTATTCCACTATAACATGTTATTTGTTCTAAGATTAAAAAGACCTGCCTGGTAGATGCTCACATCTTTTAAACTCCACACCACCACCTCAATGTTAACTCACACCACACATGTTAGCAGTTTCATATTTATCTCCTGAAGCTTGTTAACGTCAGGTTTGGGATTTTCTGAACGGAATCTTTTGTTTCCCGGAGAATTCAAATTCTTGGGCTTGTGTCCCAATCTGATGGCGAGTACTGGAATGGGAACTGCTCTAACACCGTTTTTGTCTCTGCCAAGTCGGGGACAACTTGGCGACGCAATCCCAACAACTTTACCTTTCCTACTGGGCCCCATTGTTGTTGGAAAGTTCAACTCAATAAGCTGCACTTTATAAAAGATGATTGACAGACATTAACATGAACCCTTCCTGTACCAAGGGTCATATTAAACTGCTGGGGGCCCCTTACAAGTGAATGAAACAGAAAAAAACACTATGGCTGCTCCAGAAATGTCACATTTCTGAGTACATTTAAAGAGAGTAACAGTTGAGTTAACCCTATTTACAGTATACTGTATCTCACAGATATCTCGCCCTCCAAACACTCTGGTGATTTATGGTTGAACTATGATTGGATCATAGTGCTGCTGTCAGTCTCTCCACTAAAGTAGGAAACATCCCAAGAGTCAGCTAAGCACATGAATATATCCCTGATAACACGGTAATAAGTCATGTCTGTGCTGTTTGTTCTGTGTAGGGAACAGAGTGTCATGTCCTGTCAGCTCATCATGCTGGAACACTGTCGGGGCTAAAAGACCTGAGAGATGCAAGGACCGGGGTCTTTTCTTGCTGACATAATGGCTGACTAATACATGGTGTTAAAAACACTTGTCATGTAAAAACACTTCCCTTGTGTGGTTTACCACTCCATCCGTATCTGTTCCTGATTAAATGGAACCTCTCAAGGACCCAGTGTTTATGCAGTATCATGCTCCATTTCCCCACAGCTTGCATTCAAGTGTCATGATGTACTGAAAGGACATGAATGGATGACTCAGTTTGACTAGAGTCAGGGTATATATATATATATATATATATATATATATATATATATATATATATATAT
>NC_048422.1:148268-150192 GCF_013103735.1 Etheostoma cragini
AACACCTCATATGTAATTGTTATGTTTTGGGGGGTCCAGTAGACCCAAACACCTCATGTGTAATAGTTATGTGTATGGAGGTCCAGTAGACAAGAACACCTCATATGTAATAGTTATGTAAAGGGGGGTCCAGGAGACCCAAACACCTCACATGTAATAGTTATGTGTAGGAGGGTCCAGTAGACAAGAAAACCTCATATGTAATAGTTATGTGTAGGGGGGTCCAGTAGACAAGAACACCTCATATGTAATAGTTATGTAAAGGGGGTCCAGTAGACAAGAACACCTCATATGTAATAGTTATGTGTAGGGGGGTCCAGTAGACAAGAACACCTCATATGTAATAGTTATGTGTAGGGGGGTCCAGTAGACCCAAACACCTAATATATAATAGTTATGTGTAGGAGGGTCCAGGAGACCTGAACACCTCATATGTAATAGTTATGTGTAGGAGGGTCTAGGAGACCTGAACACCTCATATGTAATAGTTATGTGTAGGAGGGTCTAGGAGACCTGAACACCTCATATTTAATAGTTATGTGTAGGAGGGTCTAGGAGACCTGAACACCTCATATGTAATAGTTATGTGTAGGAGGGTCCAGTAGACCCAAACACCTAATATATAATAGTTATGTGTAGGAGGGTCCAGGAGACCTGAACACCTCATATGTAATAGTTATGTGTAGGAGGGTCTAGGAGACCTGAACACCCCATATGTAATAGTTATGTGTAGGAGGGTCTAGGAGACCTGAACACCTCATATTTAATAGTTATGTGTAGGGGGGTGCACTGTTTGAAGTTGTTGAAAATACGTTTTTTTTTTTTATGTTCTTCACAGAAAATGAGCCAAGGCCAATGAGTTTCAGTAAGAAGAAATAATAAAGAGCATAATTTTTCTTCAAGCAAACATTCAAAACGGGTCACAGAAAACCGATTATAGATGTATATGTTGGATACAAATATCCATTTTTATAAATCATGGATGGACCTAATTGATTGTTATGAAAACTAAATTAAAATTTAGAGTGCACTCACGCAAGGCTCACATGCAGGCTGCGCGCCCTGCGTCCAGAGAACTCTATCCACGTGGTACGTGGCGTTACAATCGGCGGTCACTAAAACGCCGCCTCACACACAGGGTCACAAAAATGTTCATTATGTGTTTGGCACATTTCCATGAAACGTCTTGAGCACACTGGTGCTCCGAAGGTGACGTAACCTTTTGATTATCTTCCCTCCATCACCATATCTTGTTGTTTTTAGTTCCAGGACCGGTAAAACTTGGAATAAAGAAATCATCCCTTCAATCCATAATTATTAAGCACATTTAAAAACAACACTTAAAGAAAGTGCTGAAAATTTAGCTAAATTATAGTAAAGGCATTAAAACAAGAGGCACGGACAATATTAAAGAAAAGCAACTCCCATAGTAATTACATTCCAGAGAATAATTATGTTTGTCCTTGGGCGAGACACTGAACCCCAAGTTGCCCCCGACGCTGTGCATCAGAGTGTGAATGTGTGTGAGTGTGTATCTGATGAGCAGGTGGCACCTTGTACGGCAGCCTCGGCCACAGTGTATGAATGTGTGTGAAAGGTGAATGTTTCCTGTGTGATGTAAAAGCGCTTTGAGTAGTCGTTAAGACTAGAAAAGCGCTATATAAATACAGCACATTTACATTTAGAGAGTCTAGAGTTTGGGGGCTACAACAGTACAGGTGTGATTGGCTCTGGACTTTCACCTGGATCTTGGGACCGCATGGAGCAACTGGTCAGCTGACCTGAGTACCCTTGGTGGGACGTGTGGTTGTTTGAGCTCACAGAGAGAGGTTGGAGCTAGGCCAATGTTTTTTATCTTAAAATCATTCCTTAAACAGTAGTGATTTGGGCATAGATGTAACTAACAGGGAGGATGGGGTAGGTG